>NC_056726.1:638053626-638066126 GCF_019279795.1 Protopterus annectens | reverse complement strand
AAAGTTTTTGTGTATGACTGTGGCATTTTTCATGTACAGTAATGACACAAAATAAGGGATGAAGGCAGAGAAAGGACAATTTTAGCTGTAAAAAATTGCATCCTCATGGCAGCCCTTAGTTCATATTAGAAAAGTCTGTTTGGTAAAGTGTGTGGTGGTGGTGGGGGGGGGGGGTCAAACAAGACGAGAGAACAAAAAAAAAAGAATCAAGTGTCCTGGACATTAATGCAATGGGTAACAGAAGCCACACATTAACATAGTGCAAGATGAAGGTATATGATACTGTAGGATGTGCTAGAAGCAAGGCAAGACAGAATGCAGGGAGGGGTACAAAACAAATACATTTAATTAGCATGAATATCTACTTAAATAAAATTAAAAAAAAAAACACAAATATTTTTCCACTTACCAACAAGCTGACTGCAGGGCATCCTGCCATGCAAGAAGAGGAGGTAGAGTGGACTACTGTACCAGATGTGCACTGTCAGGATTCTGGGAAAAGATGTTGGTTTTACACCCTCAAACATCACACACAATACCTGGCAATTGATGGATTGGTGCCAACCATCCAAAAACACGACCACAGTATTCAGCCACAACTCAAACCAAGAAAAAATACTGTTAGCAGTAGGTGGTAGAGTGGGCTACTGTACCAGATATGGGAATCATGTGCACTACCAGGATGCTGAACAGACTTGTTGGTTTTACATCCTTACACATCACACACAATACCTAACAATTGATGAAATGGTAGTCCTTCCTATTGCAGTACTGCTCACATATGGGCCAGAAGGGGCCATAACTACATCAAGGATGCAGTCTATCACACCAAGAAACTCAGGGAAATGTGCCACCCCATAAAAGGCATGCATAGTTCTGGCTTGGTCTTGAGGTGACACAAAGAAAGAGATGTACTGATCCACATGTGCCAAAAGTACCTGCAGGAACTACTGCAGTATCTTGATTCAGCAGCCTATGAGATACCCAGTGTGTCTCTGGAAGGTCTCCTTGGCAAATATAGTGAGGGCAACACATACAGTAGTATCCAGAGAAATAGGAAGTCCATGCATTCCTCCAGTATGGGGGTCTTGCATACCCACTAAGACCCTTATAATATCCCTGTCCACTCTGATCCTATCAAGTATCTCCTGAGTATCAAAGATTTAATGAGTTATCTTCTGTCTATATCTTCACCCTGCCAAGCACCTCTGGGTGCAAATGGTTCTTGCTCAGCCAAAGTGAGTAGCTCACATTGGGGAAAGAGCAATGCTAGCAGCAAGTGGCAGCATTTTTGTGGATTGCAAAGCAGATAAGATTGGTGAGACCCCCCCCCCCCTTTATATACTGTATCTGTGGACAATGTGAGAAAGCAGTAAAATTTCACTATGAATTGCAAACAGACAACAGAATGCTTCATTAGCATGCATTGGGCTACATCATTCCTCATTTACATCTCATTATGAGTTCATTTGAATATGCTTATTTACAGAGATTGCACATTCGCATGTGGACTCTGTTCATAGTTTAGTACTAAGCTAACTGACCTTGTGAGCCATTTTAAGCTTAGCCAGTTATCCTTTGGGAGACTCAAACCCTGCACCTTGTGCAGGGTTAGGCAAACACCTTAGCCATTAAGCCACCCTCCCAACCCCAACTGTGAATCATAACTTAGCTGAACTCATTCACCAACAGTGAGGATAACCTTAACACGTTCACATAATGACTATGAATACCACCCTAAATCTATCCCTTCCCTAGCCCTTACTCAACAGTGTTAAGTAAAATGTGCTGCCCTGACTTAGAAATGTTTTGTGTTAATTGTAGACCTTTTATTCACCTCAGGAGTTCTCTTCATTTATTCTGGTTAGTGTTTACATTCCACCTCAAGTCTGTGTGAGGGAGGCAATACAAAAACTGTCTGATCAGATAATGTGCTTGGAGCAGAATTATCCAAACTCCCTTCTGATTATTCTGGGGAATTTTAATAAGGCAAATCTCAGCCATGAACTTTCTAAATTTACACAGCATATAAAGTGTCCTACCAGAAACAGGAACATATTGGATCATTGTTATACAGTGTTAAGACATGCTTATTGTGCTGTCCCCATGCAGCTTTGGGCTTTTCTGACCACGGTCTGATTCATTTTCTTCTTATATATAAGAGCAAGTTAAAATCTGTTAAACCTGGTTTAATGCAGTGAGAAGGTGGACTATTGAGGCAAAGCTGAAGATGCAAGCCTGCTTTGATTGTACAGATTGGAGTGTCTTTGAAAATTCTGCTGCTAACTTGCACGAACTGGCAGACAAAATAACATCTTATGTCAGCTTTTGTGAGGATATGTGTGTCCACTAAGATCTGGTTAAAATTTAACAACAGTAAACCCTGGTTTACTGCTAAACTTAAGCAGCTTTGTTAAGCCAAGGAAGATGCACATAGACGTGAGGATAGAACTCTTTTAGACAGGCAAGGAACACATTAACAAAATAAATCAAAGTGGCTAAAAAGAACTATTCTGAAAAGCTGAAAAAAAAGTTATGCCTTACCATAACATTCCATCTGTGTTGTTGATCTTCATTCATTCATCACTGATGGGAAGTTGGTTCCGTCCTCGGAACCGAGCCGGCCTTATACCAAGCTCGCGCCAGCCAAAAACTCTCAAGCTAAGTTTTTACCCATAATACCCTTCTCCCTGTTACCTCAGATCGAGTTGCCTGTTATCAGTAAAACAGAAGCAACTTCTGCGCAATTGCCCTAACTCAACACTTGGACCCAAAGTATCCCCCAAGAGCCTTTGGAGGGGGAAGGAGGGAGGGATGTGATGAATGAATGAAGATCAACAACAAAGATGGAACGTTATGGTAAGACATAAACATAACTTCTTTATCTGATGTTGTTAATCTTCATTCATTCATCACTGATGGGACAGAGTCCCCAGCTACCTTGTGTCACTTGGGTGGCCCTTATGGAAGAATATTCATGAGCACCATTAAGCCAAAGGAAGCTCTCCCTCTAGAGACCAAATCCAATTTGTAATGGGTTATAAAGGTATGAGGATTAGTCCACATTGCTGCTGCACAAATATCCAAAGAAGCTCTCGAATGGAACACCACAGAAGTAGCCATACACCTAGTGGAGTGGGCCTTGATTTTCTGTGGTATAGGTTTTTTTCTCATGATGATAAATGAAAAGTATACAATCTCTGACCCATTTAGAAAGGGTCACTTTAGACACAGACTTTCCCATTTTAGGGCCAGAAAAGGAAATAAAACAATTGATCTGATTTGCGCATTTTTTTGTCCTATACAGATAGAATCTCGTCTGTTTATGCACATCCTTTGAATGCAGACAGTACTCTCTTTTATTAGAAAAATTCAGGAAAAAAGCTGTAAGGTCTATAGTATAATTAATGGAGAAATCCGATATTACTTTAGAGAGAAAGGAAGGATTTGTCTGGAGTGATACTCTGTCCTTGTGGAAGATCAAATAGGGGCGTTTTATGCATAGAGCATGGAGCTCAGAAATTTGTCTAGCTGACGTGATGACTACCAGAAAAAGAGACTTCCAGGATAATGATGTCACAAGTTGCTGCAGGTTAAAAGGGGGGATTTTGTCAGAGACTGTAGGACTAATGTGAGGTTCCATGGTTCGATAGGTAGTTTAATTGGAGGTCTAATATGTGAGACTCCTTTTAGGAAGGTTTTGCATAGACAATGTGAAATCAAAGAAGCTTTGCCAAAACCATTATGGAAGTTCGGTATAGCAGCTAGATGAACTCGTATAGTAGAAGCTGCAGAACCTTTTTCAAAGAAATTTGATAAATAATATAGTACTATAGTAACTGGGACTGAGTACAGATCTAGTTTTCTCTGCCTAGACCAGATTGAAAATCTCTTCCATTTGTCAAGATAAAGTTTTCTAGTGGATGGCTTGTGGGAGGCCAGAATAATATCACGCACTGGGGAGGAGAGGTTATTCTACATGGTGATCAGTGGAAGTGGAGAAACCAAGTGTCAGCTTGAGACTGCTTAAGTTCGGGTGGCTCAACCCATGGGGGTGAGAGATCAAGTCTGGAGTTGGATCCAGAATCCACAGTCGGCATAGAATTTGAGGACAGAGAAAGGGGGACCATACTTGTCGAGGCCAATAAGGAGCTATGAGGATCACTTTGCATTTCAGCCAGAGAGCTTTCTTCAAGAATTGGGGAATCACAGGGTGAGAGGGTAAGCATATAGAAGTCCCATGGGACAATCGTGGGTAACAGCATCCCTTGGGGACTCCCCCTGCAGGGGAATTAGGGCAAAGTAGTTGCTGTATTTGTGGTTTGATGGGGAAGTGAATAGATCACAGCAAGGCTTGCCCCAATGGTTGAAAATTTTTGTCGCTATGGACGAATTGTGGGACCACTCGTGAGGTAGGAGAATACATCTGCTCAGTTTGTCTGCAAGCACGTTTGAATCTCCAGGAATATATATTGCTATCAGAAAGCAGTTGGAAGCTATCGCCCATTGCCAAATTCTCATGGCTTCTCAACATAGGGGGTAGGACTTGGTTCCTCCTTGCTTGTTGATATACCAGACTACTGACATGTTGTCTGATTGGATGGCAATTGTCCCAGAAGAAAGAAAAGACTGGAATGCTTGCAATGCTAAAAGCACTGCCCTCAGTTCTAGAACACTGATATGCAGGTTGGCCTCTATTGTGGACCGCGTGGCTTGGACTGACATTCCCTGAAAAGGCACCCCCCCACCCTATCAGGGAAGCATCTGTGGTCACAGTGGTTGTGGGCTGAGGAGGTTGGAAGGGGTGGCTCCAAAGCTCTGTTTCTGGCCTCATCCACCAAAGTAGGTCTTGCTTACAACAATTGCTTACCTGAATCTGAAAGGACAAAGGATGATGATTTGGGTACTACTGAGTAGTAGAACCTATTGAAGGAGTCTCATATGAAGTTTTGCAAGAGGCACTATTAGAACAGAAGCTGCCATGAAACCTAGGAGCTGGAGGCCCTCCCATGCTGAAACCTTGTTTTGACAGAGTATTACCCAGAGTTGAAGCCTCAAGTCTTTGTAATCTGTGGTCTGGGAGAGAGACACTACACAGGAGCAGGTGTCAAATATTGCTCCTATGAACTCTATGGACTTGGTCAGTGTCAGGTTGGATTTCTCCCAATTTATTGTAATTCCCAAAAGTTTTGCCAGAGATAGAGTGTATTTCAGGACCGTTACCAGTAGATGATTGGTGGGGGGTGGTAAGGAGCCAATCATCTAAATATGGAAATACCCGAAATCCTTGCAGTTTCAAGTGAGCTGTTACTACCACCATGCATTTGGTGAACACTCTAGGGGCTGTAAAGAGTCCGAAAGGCAGGGCACAAAATTGGTAGTCATTGGCTCCCAGCCAGAAGCGAAGCCATCTCCTGGAGCATTTGTCCATTTTGATGTGGTAATATGCATCCTGAAGGTCCATGGAGCACATCCAATCACCATTCCCCAAAAAGGGGAGAATGGACTGAACCATGACCATCCAGGATTTTGTTTGGGTGACAAACCTGTTTAAAATGCTGAGATCCAACATTGGTCTACAGTCCCCCATCTTTTTTGGCACCAAAAAGAACCTTGAGTAAAATCCGGATCTGCATTGGTCTGGTGGGACTGCTTGGATGACTGTTTTTTTGACACAGCTTTTTTATTTGTAGAGCTGCTTCTTCCCTTTGACTTGGTGGGATGTTGGGGACTCGTCTTGGTGGCTTTGGGTAAGAGTTGAAGGAATGTGGTAGCCTCTAGTTATTATCTTCTGCACCCAATTGTCAGTAGTTATAGACTGCCAGGCAGCATGGTGCAGAGAGAAACATCCCCTGACTGCTTCCAGAGGAAAGCAATCAGGCCACTTTTCAGGAGCTCTGGTAGGACTGTCCAGAGAATGAATCTCTGGGTCCCTGGTTACATGGGCACCCTCTGCCTTGGTAGGGGCATCTTCCGGAAGAGTTACCCCTTCTGCCCCTGGGGGTGAACTCACCATGTGTGTCATGAAAAGGACCCTGAGACTTCTTGTGCCACAACTTTCCACTCCTCTGATTTCTGGAGGGGGTGGAAAAGCATACACCTATGGCAGACAGGGTTTTACCATCTTTCTCACACCTGGCTAGAGCGTCCTTCACTTTAGGGCCAAATAGTGAAGATGCTTCAACTGGAGCATTCAGGAAGGAAGACTTGAAAAGGTCCATGAAATAAAGGCGTATCCAGGCATGGCATCTCATAACAACTCCTGAATCCATAGCTCTTGCCTCCCCTTCCATTGCATGGGATATTAACCTCATGTACAAGTTCGAGATGGATTCCAGGGTTGCGAGCTGTGAGGCAACTTTGTCACTGACCTCTTCAGACTCATGTCCTGATAGAGATCCAGAGAGTTCAGAGATTGTCTCTTTGGAGCCTCATAAAATGTGCCAAATAGTTCAAGGACTGTATGGCAAAGGTTGATGAATCAAAAACTTGCTTCCCCAATCTGTCCACTGCCCGGGACTCCCTGTTGGGTGGATGAATAGTCTGGCTCTCTTTGGCGAGCTCCTTTTTCATGGCCGCCACCACCATAACATCTACTGGTAAACCTTTAGACCAATGTGGGTTATCCTTGGGGGGGATAGAATTTTATCTGGTCTCCAAAGGATTGACTCAGCAGAGTCAGGATTCTTCCAGGTGTGCTGCACCATGAGCTGGACTAGCTCGTCTGCAGGCAGGGTCACCCAAGAAGTAAATGGAGAAGCATGAATGGCCTGCAGGAAGACAAACTCCTCAGAAGGGTTGTTGGGCTTCCAGTCACCCCTCTGTTTCAATATTTCAAGGATGTCTCCAAAGGAGACATCATCTTTAGGGGGTGACTGAAGGGACCCTTCCCCTTCATTATAATCCATATCCTCTGTGAGAGACTCCTCCGGGGAGTCCACGTGCTTCCTCTTGCATGACTTCTTCCGTGGCACCTCTTCAGTGGGAATTTCTGAGGAGGACTCAGAAGAAGGGGTGCCCTGCAATAGGGCTTCCTGAGGTTCTCATGCCCACTGTCCAGAATCGGTGCCTTGTGACAGCTGCACCTCAGGGGGAGGGGATGTGTGGGGATCCGATCCTGGTGGTTTGCTTCCAGAAGCAAGTGGCTTCTCCATCACCCAGAAAGCAGGTCAAACCGAAGAGTGATGGGAGCCTGGAACCAAGAAGGACAACCTCAGAACCATGGTCACACCCCACTCCGCCGAACCCGCTCCTGAGAGAGGAGACTCAAGAAGAGTCAGTGTCACAGAGCTCCTGGCACCATGGATGAAGCTCTGGACACACTCAGAACCATACTTGGTACTGAAGAGGCTGCAGCCCAACAATGAACCTGAGAAAGACCTGGCTCTGAAGGAACTGAAGACCAAAGAGTTGGTTCTGGTGCCACAGTTTGGTCCCCTAGCTGCACCAATGTAGTGGGGACCGAAAAAGGCATCGGAGATGAAGACTTTGAAACCTGCAAGGAGGTCAAAGGAGGAGAGTAGGATGGAGTCCATGGAGAAATATTCCCATGTCTGACAGGAGTATGGGTCTTAGAGGGTGTAAGAATCCCCCGGCTGTCAGCAGCTGGTCCACAAGGCGCACCACATCAAGTTCGGAAAGGCTCCTGGTGGATTTAGTGGATATCCCCGACAGGGACTCTGGATGCTCAAGGAAGGGGATATATACCTTTCCCAGGAAAGGGTATCGAGTCCATGTTATGGTGTCTAACGGCACCGCTGTCTCGAGTTTGGAGACAGGGAGCAGTGGAACATCTATTACAGACATGGGTACAGTAGGTAGACTAGGTGCAGTAATAGCACTCAGTACCAAAATTGGTGTGGAAATAGTTACTGGAAGCTGGGATGCCAGTGGGGTCGTAATCATGGGTACCAAAGACATGCTTGGTGCTGAGGTGGCACTCGGTAACAAAAAGGATGAAGCAATCTGCAGTTTAGGAAGAGATGGTGCCATAGACAATGTCGGTGCTGAAATAAGTCCCGACAACATCAATGTAGTTAACAGAACTGAGGTTGGTGTCAAAGAGACTGGCCTCGGCTCCAAAGACACTTTAGGTATTTTTGACTTTGTAGGCTTGTCAAAATCACCAGAAGGTGAAGAGGGTAGAGAATGTGTTTTTTTCTTTTCCTTCTTAGGAGGGGGAGAACCCTCTGATGCAGAAAGACCCTCTGAAAAGGGCGTCGTAAGAAGGTCCTTCAGGATTAATTTGTTTTTCCGTTCGTTCAATGTACGCACTCTAAAACCTTTACAAATAGAACAAGGAGGCTGTATCAAGAGATGGGGACCCCCAAACAGTACACACAGTCATCATGCGACTCACAGTTAGGCATATTTCTACATTTTAAACATTGCTTGAAGCCTGACATAGTTTTCTTGTCAGCCATATCCGACCTACACACACACACACACACACACACACACACACACACACACACACACACACACACACACACACACTAAAACAACTCAAGAAAATTACGTTAGATAAGGATTATAGAGATAAAGTTCTTCTAATTCTTTTTCTTTCCTTTTTTTTTTTTTTTTTTTTTTTAATAAGGGAAAGGGAATACCAGCAATGGTATTTAAGAACTACCACAAGGGTAGGGAGAAAGGCCATAAAACCAATGGTGCTAAGAATACCCAAAGGTAATTAAGAAAAGTCACCAGGAAGGGTAAAAGCTAGTGATAGACAAAGATAGATAAAATTTTAGGAAAAAGATAAGAAAAAGTCCTATCACACTCTATAAAGTATCAGATACGATCAGCTTAGCTGAGAGCTGGCTATGCGGCAAACAAGATCTGGGGTAACAGGGAGAAGGGTACTATAGGTAAAAACTTAGCTCGAGAGTTTTTGGCTGGCCCGAGTTTGATATAAGGCCGGCTTGGTTCTGTGGATGGAACTGACTTCCCATCAGTGATGAATGAATGAAGATTAACAACATCAGATCAGTTTTTAGCCAATGATCCTGCTTCAGTGTGGAAAGGTCTACAAAATATTGCAAACTACAGGAAACCATCCCCCTGCACTGCAGCTAATTACCAGTCGCAGATGACACTGTTACCAGCTCTGTCAGTGTTCAGACTTATATGACTCTCTTCCACACATTCTCACATTCAGCCTGCATTAATTATCTCTGAGGCTGATGTGTATGATTTTTTTATAAGACAGCAAATTAAGAAAGCAGCTGGTCCAGATGGGGTTGCACCCTCAGGTTTAAAAACCTGTGCTGCTCAACTGGCTTCTGTTTTTACTCAGATTTTTAATAAATCATTAGAGCTGTGTGAAGGACCCTTATGCCCTTACAAGCCGCAATAATTCCAGTGCCTAAAACATCCAATATAACAGGACTGAATGACTACAGACCTGTTGCTTTGACATCGGTCATGAAAACTTTTGAGAGGCTGGTGTTAGCTCACTTCAAGGGTATTACAGCTCCCTCATTGGACCCACTTCAGTTTGCTTATCAAGAGAACCGGTCAGTGGATGATGCAGTTAATATGGGCCTACACTATATCTTGCAACATCTTGACAACCCAGGAACATATGCAAGGATTCTGCTTGTGGACTTCAGCTCTGCATTTAATACAATAATTCCAGAACTTCACTTGAAACTCTCCCAGCTTTCTATTCCTGTTTCCACCTGTTAGTGGATCACCAGTTTTCTAACCAATAGGAAATAGTAGGTGAAACTGGGGAAATTTACATCTAGTTAACACACAATCAATACAGATGCCCCCCCCCCCACACACACACACACACCGGGATGTGTGCTCTCCCCACTGCTCTTCTCCCTCTACACTAATGATTGCACCTCTAAGGACCCCTCTGTCAAACGTATTAAATACACAGATGATACAACTATCATCAGGAATGGTGATGAGTCTGCATACAGACAGGTGGTTGAGCAGATGGCCCTTTGGTATAGTCAGAATAATCTGGAACTGAACACACTTAAAACTGTGAAGATGACTGTGGACTTTAGGAGTTGCTCTACAATATTATCCTTCCTCTTTATATTTAATACTATTGTGGAGTCCTTCAAGTTTTTGGGATCTAAAATCTTCCGGGATTTGAAGTGGGAGGGCAATGTAGGGACCATCATAAAAAAGGCACAACAGCGAATGTACTTTCTGTGACATTATGGACATTATGGTTCAGTACAGTGAAGAGCACCATAATGTTTTGGTAGTGATAACATTTAAGATATTACCCAGATCACTGAACCACTGATTTATAAAATGCGTCTGCCAATTAGACACCACTGACAGTCTGGTTAGGAAGATTATAAACTAAAGGATGATGAAGGATAACAGCAAGAGTGTTGTGTTATGTAGTTATGTATTTTGTTCACCATGAAGTGAGAGTGTGTACTCTCCTCATGTTTAATACAAAATAGTCACAATGCTGACATTGTCAATTAACATCTCGTAATCATAGACTGCATATTATTTGATGGAGGAAAAAGATTGAAATTGCTCCTTAGAGTAGTAATCCAGCTTTGCTAGTCAATGCATAAGGATGGCAGAATTACTTCTGATCTCTGTTGTTGCACTATGTGGGAAAATAGAATAAGCTTACTTAATGTAAATTGCGCCTGTTAAACATTTTTTTAATTCAGCTGTAAATTATATCTGTTAAAAATGTAATCCAATTTTTAATTATGTCTGTAAAAATATTTTTTTGTAGTTTGGAGCTTTTGTCCCCAGGTTCCCACTAAAAAAGGATGTTTACCCAGTTGGGCTTTTCCAGTCAACAAATGGCAATAAATAAATAAATAAGTAAATAATGGACTTTTTCTGCATCCAAAGTTTGCTGATCTTTATATCTGGTGCATATTTAAAAATAAAACATGCAGACTATCTATTATGAAGGGCATTTTATAAAAAGGTGGTATGTTTCAGATTCATGAGAAAAACAATTTAAGTCTGCGAAATAGCTTTCAGCTTCTAGTAACATCAAAAATAGTCACAGGCTGCTCCTCCTGTCCACTGTGATATTACAACTTCTACAGGGTCATTTACTTCCAGTTTTGTAACATGTTAATGTATCCGGAGTTGAACATTTGTTTTTACAGCATCTCTGTAAGTTCCTTGAGGCTACATACATTCTATAGACTCATTTATTTTTCTGTTGAGCTTGTAGTCTAGTATCTAAAAGAGTGTTTACCCCTTATTTACAAGATGATTTAACATAAAAGTGGATTTACTAATTGCAGATGTCAAATGTATATGGTGCTAACTCAGTTTGCAATGTCTGGTGTGAATGACTTTTGCCACGAACTTCTGCAAACTTAATAGCCTAAGTCACTGCATGGAACTCCTATCATGTGGTCCATGTCTTATGTATGGGATGTTATATCTCATGCTACAGTACCTAGTATCAAGGAAAAACGTTTCCTTTAGCCCTTTATGCTGTAATGAGTTATTGATTACCCCATCAACTACTCTGAAGAGAATTCAGAATGACTTGTGCTGTCATGTAGCATTAATTACCGTGAGAGTACGTTTTTACTTCCATCATAGCTGCACATAACATGGGTACATATAAACTGGAAATAAATGTTAAGTGCCAAAACAATTCGTTCACATGAATATGCAGCTCCGTTACTTGCATCTAGGATGGAATTAAAACATTGGTTCCCTGTTATTAGCACTATGCAAGAGTCTCCTCCTCTCTGAATGTTTATAACCTAAAATCATTTGTGTTAAAAATCATACTTGCGCAAACATTACAGATTACAATGAGTGAACTCTGCTACGAGAAGTACAGAGTGAATAATCTATTACATGGTTGCAGGCAGCGGTGGGCCAGTCATTCTGTCAAAAATATCATTACTACTCTGACAATTTTCTATATATTTTAGAGGACTTCCTGCTACATAGAATGCTTATCTTGACAGCTTTAAATCCCGTGTTAAAAAATTGACTATTTAAATGAAGGCTGTATCTGTGAAAGGAAACAGTTAATTAATCCAGTATTATTTTCATTTTTGTATTTTAGGCAACCTTTCAGAATTTGAATGTTGCAATACTAGCCAGACTTCAGAGTAAAAACCCAGTGCTTGTACTGAATAAACTAAACGAGGAGAGACACGTGAGTATTTTCAGCAATTCCTGCAAGATTTCTGACAGACATTCAGTTTGCACCATTACCTTATGTAGGCAATTGTATTTTATTTAAAAATGACACATACTGAGTGTTCTTTGTAATATTTTTATTTATTTACTTATTTACTGAAATACCAGCAAAACCTTTAAGCATTAAGTGTTGCTTTATAATGGTTCAGTGCCAGCAGACAAGGTTATGGCCATGTCATCTGCATAAAAATTATAATCAAAATGTAATTCATCTTCTATAGTGACCAGATGAGCATATGATAAGCAGTCTGTGTTTACATGGATATAACACAAGCAATTAGATATTATTTTGTAGTGCAGCATGAAAAGAAAACGTGTTTGCA
>NC_056726.1:638033626-638048626 GCF_019279795.1 Protopterus annectens | reverse complement strand
AAGGGGACAGGTAGGATTCACGGAAAAGTGCACATATGTAAATATCACCTATCTTGATTTAGCCAAGGCTTTTGACACTATCCCCCACTCAGAGATTACTGAGAAATTCTCCCAGCTGGGTTTTAACCCATATGTCACTAGATGAGTAGCGAACTGGCTCACTGACAGATCGCACACTGTCAAAGCTGGGGAGTCCGCCTCCACCAGTAGACCAGGTACCATTAGGGTACCACAAGGATCTGTGTTGGGCCCGCTACGGTTTTGAATCTATTTCTCAGAGGTCCAGGTGAAAGTAGATGGCCTGTGGCTTACCAAGTTTGCTGATGACTGATTGAGTCACCCAGTGATATAAACGTATTACAGAAGCAGTTGACACAGACAAATGACTGGTGCTAAAGTCATGGGCTAAAACTAAATCTTAAAAAAATGCTTCATTATTCCTTTTGGCAAAGACATAGCCCCTGCTAATTATGATATAGATAGCACCCCTCTGAGCTCAACCTCAGTGGTGCGAAACTTTCTAACACAGGTTGCAGTGGTTTATCCAAGAATTTGCAAGGGGGGGGGCACAGTCTGGTTAATTGACTACTGGGTGAAAGTGGGAAAGTGGGACACTGGGTTTGGTGGTTGTGCAAAGATCACCTTAAGAAGCTCTGACAGTACGTGTGGAAAGACATCAATTTAAATTCAGTTGCACATGATTTTGCTGTGGATATGGTAGTAGAAATAGATAATTCCTGTACAGATAGTACAAGTATTTTGAATGCATGCCTGGAAAAGATGAACACTTTAGGTGCATGAAGGGCAATAGCTCAGCATGACAAAACAAAAAACTACTGGTCTGAAAAATAAGATTTTTATATCTATGAATTTATTAAGTAGGACAGATC
Source organism: Protopterus annectens (assembly GCF_019279795.1). NCBI lineage: Eukaryota > Metazoa > Chordata > Ceratodontiformes > Protopteridae > Protopterus > Protopterus annectens. The sequence goes on along the minus strand of NC_056726.1, from coordinate 638,047,736 downwards.
CTGGTTTCTAATGAAATAATACTTTTACTAAAAATGCTCAACTTCTGTGCTATACACAAGAAGATAACTAGTTGAATTGTATAGGTCCTTCTCCGTTACATAAAAATATTGCAAAAATAAATGAGGAGGACAATAAAAATGTTAAAATGGAAAACAAATGGAAATATTAAGAAGGCAAAATGAAAAAAAGAACACCAAGTATAGATAAAAGATGCAAGAATATAAAATCAGAAACGTCAGATATGAAAGACACACTAAAATTAGTATCTGTTAGTGAGCAAAATTAAAAGGAGTGCCATATTGGTAACTGATGCTGTTTACATTCATTTTTAGATATAGATTTCAAGGGAAATGATGCATATAAACAAAAAGAGACAGGTGTGTAAACCACAAGTGACTATGGGAGGGTGTGAAGATCTAGTTCTTCCAGACAGAATAATGAATGAAAGGAATACTTTTTTTCTGAACAGGGTGTGAGAGCAGAAATTATTGTAAACCATAGGAATCTATGGGGCAAAGTGTTGATCAGAATCTAGCTACAATTAACATCAAAATATCCAAAGTGTAGTGAAATTAGTTAACTCAACTGGACATACCAGTCTCCAATGTGCCGTGAAGCCTGTTCCAGTGAATTATCAGGGCAAGGCAAGACATTGAACCATATCTTGTACCAAACTTTGACAGACACACCCTATATGATTCTATTACATAAAAATAAGGGCAGGTCAGTATATCTGCAAAAGACATATGACCAGTGGGATTCCCCCAATCAGCACCTTAATCAACATTTAAAATTCATTACTTTCCAATGCAAAAAAATCAATGTCACTGATACTGTTAGAACTAGAATTCAACATGAAACAAATGTAAAGATTTTAGACAAATCGTGGAACAATCAATTAAAGGAAAGGCAAAACTGATACAAAACAAATAATCTTACTCAGATAATAAATTACTGTTGTGATAGGAAAGGAGGCAATGACAGCTAAAAACTGAAAAGTGACAATTAAACTAATGAAGAAGTCCACTTCATGCAATGGGAAACAATGCGGTACAGTAAATTGCATAAACAGTAGAGGATTTACAACATATTTGGAATCAGTATTTATAAACACAAAACGCAAATAAATGGAAACAGTAAGAAGAAAATTATAAGTTTTAACCATACAAAACACCAAATTTAACACAGTAAATTAGAAAGAAAGTCTAAATACAGAACTCACAAGGTATTCCCTTCCCCCAACAAACTCTAGCACAAAGTTCTGCCAATGTCATTACAATAAAGAAACACAATCTCAAAATTTGAGGTTTTCATTACTTCAAGAAAAAAATATAAGTGTTATAATATGCAAAATAAACAAAAAAGATACAAGCACATCTGGGGTATACCTTGAGATCAAACAGATACAAAACACCGCAGTACCATCCCAAAAATATCATTGGTATACTCACTGCCAACCATTAGTCACAATCTGAAAAAAGAGATTACTTAACTTTAAAATAGACATGATTCTTCACTTAATGAGCTACACTGTAACCCAAACTAGCACCTGGATGTAAACTTTAGGACCCCTACCCATTGTGAGTTACTACCTGGCACTGAGCCAGCAGGTTTCCAGGGCAATATATCAATGTACACCAGATCCCCTCCCCCACTTCTTTTTTTTCCCTCCTCATGTGCATGACTATGGTATCTATCTATCTTATTCCTCTGAGTCCCACCTTGAGTTTCCACTGTGACTACACCCAGCTCCCCTTATTTCCATACCACCCTCCCCCATAAGGCTATGTAAACAAGGCCCTCATTGGGAATCAAACTTTTACACTCAGAGTTCTGATTGTTCAGCACCGTACCTCTCAAGTGTACCTCATTACGAGGAACGTACCTCATTTGGGGTCTTAGAAAGTTCATGTTCCTCAAAGTTCCTCAATGTTCCACATTGAAAGACCCTCTCACACATTCAGTGTTAGGAATTTTTTAAGTGAAATTCATGGTAAATAAAAATGAATCATATTAATTCATTAAAAGATCTTCTTTATAAGTAAAACCAGCATATTTTAATCATCCTATGGCCTTCCTAGTTAAAGTTGTTAGTAAGCCATTAATATGTGTTCCACATTTTGCCCATGTTCCTCATTTTGGAGATGGAAGGTTGAGAGCTATGTTCAGCACTCACAAAATAGTGATCGACTGCCAGTAAAGTGAACAGAACTCCTACCCTGGTTTATATCTCTCGGAGCAACATTACTGCTAAGCTTTACTACGTTCCGTATTCCTCTTTCTCAAACCAGAATCAAAGCTTTCTTTCCATCAACTACACATGTGAAGCCTACATCAAACTTTAGTTGTCAATAGAAACAATGGAGTGCGCTTCTGTTCACTTCTTTAAATAGTGCATTATTCATGGCATAGATGTTTACAGTGACACTTAACTTGAAAGGTCCGTTAAAAGAAGAAACATAACCAGCCTTCAAGTAAGACCACGGAAGAGAGAAATCATAGACTGCTCCAGTTTATTCTCAAATTCTTTTTGCAAATAAGTTATAATTTTGGAAATTAATGCAGTTAATTTAATTTAGTGATTTGTAATGTTATATATGTCTGGTGCAGACTAAAAAAAATGTCTGCAAAAGAAAAAAGCTCCGTGAAGTTTTCAGAAATGCCTGCAGTTACGATGGTTAATAGTGTTATAGCAGTGAGGAACTCTGAGGATGTCCAAGATGAAATGTTACTAGGAGATATATATCAGGAGAGGAAACTTGGATGGCAGTCTTTGAATGAGGAATAGAAAACTATTGTTGACATGAAAGAAAGAGAGAGATACAGCTCTAGGTTTATATGCCCAGCAGATGTCAAATACAGGTGTTATGGCACGCATATTGACAGCAAGTTATATATAATGGCAACCACAAATACCGTACAGGCTTAAAATTTATAAGCTCTACACCCCTGCAGGCTACTCCGATGGAGCTGTGGATGGTTTACCATGATTTTTAAAAAATCGTTGGGTGGCATTTGAAAAGGACAGAACACAGTTAGAGCTTTGCAGTTTTGGCTTCATTCCTTCAAATAAAGCTTCACACATGATTGTATTGAGTTTGTTTTGAAATGTACTAGCATAACTTATTTTCTACTGATTTTCAGATATTGTTTTAAGAATCGTGCCCTCTATGGCAACCTACCACATAAATCAGTAAAAGAATTGCATGGTTGTAGAAACAAAAAAAAAAAAAAAAAAAAAAAAAAAGGAAAAAATTTTTGTAACAACTGCTTTTTTAGTTCTTGGTAAGTTTTAACTGCTATTACTTTTTTAAATGTATGTATGGATTTTCTATTCTTTTTGGTTTTTTTTGGAGCTTTTCTCCCCGGGCCTCTACTGAAAATGGACATGTATCCAGCTAGACTAGTCCGGTCAACAAATGTAAAATAAAATAAATAAAATAAATAAGCTGATGCATAGGAATCATAGCTCTCAGTCTCATCCTTCCATCTCCAAATTGAGGAATGCCAGCCATAAGTGTGTGAGTAAGTGTGTGACTGAGTGAGAGAGACAGAAAGAGAGGGAAATCGTGGTATGTATGCTGTTTTACTGACATCATAATCTGTTATGGGGATGATAAGGAAACCAAAGCAAGGTAGAAACACTGAAAGAAACAACATAGCCCACTTTTATCAGAGAAATCCCTTGTGAGAAGGAGTTGCGTTAAAAGAAATGGAGAAGGAAATTACAAGTTTAAAAATGAAATTTGATGCCTTATAAAGAAAAGTCTAATCTAATATTAATTTAGAGTGGAATTACAATTAATAGGGACAGCTCCATGACTACATCACAATGAAAAGCATGTTTTATCTCTGCCGAGGGAAGCATAACTCTCAACCAATCAGGGACAAATTTCTAAAGAAACAACAAAAAAAAAGCAATACTGCAAAATCACAAAGAAGACTCTGCATGATAATTATGCTATAAGCGCGCCAAATGCAGCACTCTCTGAACTGTACCACTTCTTCGGTGCCTTGAAAATAATTAAATTAAATTGGTACTTCAATGCAAATTAGCAATTTTACCTCAGTGCAGATCACTCACACTGGAAGAGCAGTTTCAAAGTCTTTTGTCTGGCTGGTTTTAAATTGCCGTGAATAGACAGAAGGTTAACTAAATAAACTTTTACTCGCAATGATTATCACAGCTTTCACCAATGTGCCTAAATTACAATGGAGATGCAGTTAAAGGATCGTTTTAAAAAAAAAGTCATCTGACTGCAACCCCCAATCACATCTTTGATGTACAGTATTAGGCGCGTTGATGACAGGATTCTCTGTAAAACATGTTTTTTTTTTTTAAATGCAAGTCTAAAAAGGGACCAGCACGTGCCTCTGCGCCCATGCCTAAATCTGCCACTGGGTTGATAGCAATCTAAACTTCAAGCACCATGTGTCCATAGCAGTAAGGAAAGCCTTCTACATTGCACATCTCATAAATAAGGACATCACTTCCAAGACTAAGGAGGTTATAACTCTGCTATACTCGACCCTTATCAGACCACTAACTGAGTACAATGCTGCCTTCTGTATGTATCTCACCAGACACCTGCAGCAACTGAAGAGACCACAGAGGTTTCTAACCAAGAAAATCCAGAGCCTCCAAAATGTGACTTACATGAAAGTTCTGAAAGCCCTGTCACTGTACTCAGGCTGCTGATAGGTGACCTGTGCCTGACTTATGGAGCAGTCTCTGACTCTGCCCTAATGGAAATGCTGCACATACACACATTAAATGGGACAAGAATCACTCACTCCAGGGATCGCAACCTAGCCTGTGATATTAACAAAACATGTTGGAGAGACAGCTATATCTCCCAGAGGTTGCCACTCCTCTGGAGTAAGCTCCCACGAGCAGAGCTCCTCAATTTAAGTGCAACACTAACAATTGGATGGGTGACTGTAAATTCACCCCAGGGGTGGCATCTATGTCCCTTGTGGACAGAGGTAGTCAGTGCTGATCACAGAGTCGCTCTGCTAAGAACAATCATCTAACTGTGGTCAGTTAGGGTACGTGAGTTTTTTACATGGCTAGGCTTGTAAATGCCCTAGGGCCATTAGCCTAGTAACCTCCTTTGAACCTATGAACCTATATGCAGCCAGCACCTTAAATCATTGCTTGCATTGGCAAACTGCATAGTTACACTTGAGCATTAGAGTTTGGTGGAGAAAATGCTGAATTCTAAGTGACTGGGGAATAATATCCTCCAAGGACCCATCAAAATGGATGTCTCAAAGACAAACTGAAAAGCTCAGAAAATAGTGGATATTTTTTTCTTTGATTCTGCACTAATGATTTTGTCCATTGAGACTATGAGATATTTTAGAGGTGTACTTTCTTTTTACTTCTTGTCTGGAGTGCAGTATACTCCACTGAGAAGTACAACTTTTCAGTTATATAATATCCATTAGCCTTCTGGATTTTCATTCTTGAACTATTCTCAAAATGTTATTGTTTTATACTTCCTGCCAATCACTCTAGCCATCATATCCTTTTTATCACACTACAGAGAAGAAAAGTAACAGACCCTCAGCATGCTTCATTGGTAACCAATATACCCAGTCAGTATCTTTACAGTGACAGCATAGATACATACTAGGGGAAGAGCAGGTTGTACCTTTTGCATGGTGATTTCTACAAAACTTCAGTAAAGAAAGTTTGGCATGTGTATTGATTAAAAGTGCAAAAAGGAGGAGAAAGATATAAAAAAGGAAAACTGAGCATGATAGGGTAAAGCTGGAAAGGGGGAAATATTTAGGCTGAAACAGCAGCAAAACAGAAGGCAGAAATCAAGCAAAACATATTCAAAAGGTTATTAAAAATGACAGCATAAAAAAAAAATACCAGAGGAATCTAGGTCGGGGAAAGGCAAAAGGAACATACTCACCATTACACACACACACACACACACACACACACACACACACACACACACACACACACACACACACACACACACACACACACACATACATACACACACACACACACACACAGCTTTGGGTGACTTGTAGGCAACAGTGCAAGCATAAGGCCTTATATGTTTGTGTAATGAAGCAGAAGCCTGAGATGCTGGCAGTGAAGCACACTCCTGGAAGGGTGCCCACAGCCAGTAAAGCAGCTACACTACCATGCAAATCCAATCAAGCAGATGATCAGGACAGAGCCCACAGACAGAAAGAATCACAGTAGATTGGTACTTAACACAGAAGCATGAAATGGTGACTACATCCCCATATATACACAGGCAGGTACCCTGTTCCACAAAAACCACAGTGCAATAATAACTGTGGACAACAGCATACAGAGCACACAAAAGATATTGACAGACACCCACATCTTTCAAGGTATTGCTGTATTTCAGGGGAGCAACATTTTTTACAAATAATGCTCTGAAAGAATACAATTCACAACATAGCACAAAATACAGTATAATGGTGGACATTTAGTAAAGCATTTAGGACATTATTGCCTCATCTCTGTCTTCCATACCCAGATATCTTCAGGACATCATCACTGCAGGTCATTATACCAGCATCTACATTGTTTACCAGTCTGTGAAATGCCAGTAGCCCTGGTCGTCTGCTCTGGCAGGCCATACTGGGCATCAACCTTATGAAACGGATCTGCATAGGATCCCAACAGCCACATCCTAAACTGGTTTTGGAGGTGATACAACATCACCTTATTCTCTTTTACACTATGAACAACAGCTCTTTTTAAAGCACTAGCATCAGCAGTTGTCTGGAAACAGTAGGCTGCATGAGAAACATCCAGCTATCCTGAGCTATCTCAAATATTCAGCCAAACAAAATGGCAGGCTGTGGTTCACTTTTTAAACATGACTTTGATTTGCACATTGCAAATATTTTCACAACTACATAGCATACTTTCTATACATGTACAGCTTGCATGTACTGGAGGGCATACACAGCATGCTAGTGAAAAGGAACAAAACATATCTGTGCATTATCTTACTGATATTCTTCACTGAAAAACCATGATTCATCGACATCAACAGCAACTAGCTACTAGCTTCAGTAGCATATAATCACTGCAAATCAGGGCTTGCATGTGAGTTTTGAAACTGAGTCAATATCTTAAATGGCAAAAACATACAAGAATGCAGCAGCAATAGCAGTAATTCAGCAGCTTACGACTCTATCTGGGAGCACAGAAGTAGAATTTCTACAGGATAGAGCCCAGAGGTGCTGAACAATGTCCCACACTACTTTGGTAAGAATTAGGTCAACAACGCAGTCATATACATGTGAACCATTGACTGAAAATAGAGAGTGGCAAATCCAGTACATCTGTGATGACAGTTGTACAGTGATTGACTACAGCTTCTGTGCTTCTACCAACATATATGTGTAGTAGTGTGTAGCTGTACATCTGTATCTATCTATCCATATGTCTCTATTTATATACAAGTGTGTGTGTGTGTGTGTGTGTGTGTGTGTGTGTGTGTGTGTGTGTGTGTGTGTGTGTGTGTGTGTGTGTCTGTACACACACACATATATATATATATATATATGTGTGTGTGTGTGTGTGTGTGTATATATTTATATATATATATATAAATATACTATATATATATATATATATATATATATATATATATATATATATATATGTGTATGTATAGATATATATATGTATATATATATTTATATATATTTATATTATAGATATATATTTTATATGTATATATATATATATATATATATATATATATATATATATATAGATATATATTTTATATGTATATATATATATATATATATATATATATATATATATATATATATATGGGTCTACTTTCATTCACTGAAAACCCATTTCACCAACTCACATTTCACTGAATGAAGAGTACTGTAAGGTAAGTAAAACATATATGCCCTTTCCCCATTGCAGTGCAATCCTGGAGTTAATATATATATAGTTAGGGGGGTGGGGGGCACAATCCCCCACATTGGGGTGGTCTGTGGGGAGAGTGAAGCCCCCCACCTAGTTTATTCTCAGCTTTCAGTGAAATGATATTCATAAGTATAAAAGCAAACTAGGTGGGGGGTATGACCCCCACCCCCCCCCATGTGGAGGGCTGTGCCCCCCACATCCCCACTAACTATATATACTAACTCCAGGATCACACTACAGTGGGGAAAAGGGCATATACGTTTTACTTGCCTTACAGTACTCTGCATTCATTGAAATGTGATTCGGTGAAATGAGTTTTCAGTGATTTGAGCTTTCAGTGATTTGGTGTGGGTAAATTGAAATTCAGTGAAATGTATTTTCAGTGAATGAAAGTAGATCCATATATATATATATATATATATATATATATATATATATATATATATATATATATATATATATATATATATATATATAGAAAAACACCCAAGAAATGGAATGGAACCACAGCACAGTGAAATAGTTTCTTCTTAAAAAGTATGGAAATCCAGTCCTTTAGAAGTGAGATAAACAACTTTATTTTATAAGATGTAAGCGCTTTCGCGGAGCAAACATCTGCTTCTTCAGACATAGTAAAACTAAGCAAACACTTCCATTTCATAAGTTACTAAACCAATCAAAGCATGACGTTAATTAACCAATCATTCAATTAATTATTTAAAATATATAATATATAAAATGCTGTAAAAAACAATTAATATTGAGTATGTAATTGTATAGTATATATATAAAAAGCAACTTTAAAACATAACGCTTAAAACAATAAAAATAGAATAACACACCTATCTCAAGGTTCTAGCCTTGAGATATGGTTTAAGAGATATACTTTCATTTAGGCCTCTGCCTCGATGCGCAGCTAGCCTAAGTATCCATTGAACTTCTGCTAGTTCAGTTAGGTTCACAATATCTCCAAGTCGCATATTTTCTTTTTGGACATGCAACACTTGAAACTGGAAAAAATGTTTATCACCTTCATTTAAAGTGTGTTTAGCCAATGCACTATACTCTTGTTTTCTAGCCAGACAATACATATGATCCCTAATACGTTCTCTAAGACTTCTGTTGGTTTTACCAACGTAGAAATGAAAGCATGCCAGACAATGTGCAACATAAACTGCATATCTGGAATTACAACTACATTCATTATGTAATTCCCATAAATAACCCATATCTGGATGCTTAAAATATCGAGATTCATCAATGTGTTGACATTGCAAACAACTACCACACTTCTTAGTACCAACGAATTTCCTGGAAACTAAACTGCATTCCATAACTTTAGAATCATTATAACAAAGCTGTTGCTTAAGTGCTTTCATATTTTTATAAGTATAGGAGGGAACAGATCCTACAATGTCCCTAACTCTGTCATCTACTATCAAAATATTCCAATTGGAGGCAATAGCCTTCTTAATTATATTTAAATTATTACTATAAGGAAGAATGACAGCTTTGCTTCTTTGTAATGGAACAGAAGTCACTTTACCATGCTGAATATTCCTATGTGAAAAATAGGGTTTCACCATAGTTTCCCTCAAATTAGTCACATGTGAATACGTCCTGGATATCTCATGCTGACTGTACCCCCTCCTTAATAATTCCACTTCAAAATTACGACGCTCTTCATAAAAAAGAGATTCTTCACATGATAACCGGGAAAGCCTCATGGCTTGTCCCTTAATAATGTTATGAAAGACGGTGGGGTTATGCATACTGGACCTATGCAAGTAGGATGGTTTATAGCAAGGTTTACGATAAATTTTAGTTTTAAAACAGTTGATATCCCGATAAACAGTTACATCCAAAAAATTGATAGCATCTCGTGAAAATTCCAAGGTAAATTTTAAAAATGAATCCATAATATTAAGTTGATTAACGAAGGAAACAATCATACTATGTGTGCCTTTCCAAAGAAAAAAGACATCGTCTACAAATCTCCTATAAAAGACAATACTAGGATGATTCAATATATGCTGTGCTTCCCAAGCAGCCATGACCAAATTGGCATAGCTGTTAGCACAGCTAGTGCCCATGGCTACTCCTTTACATTGCCTATAGCATGTTTCCTGGAAAAGAAAAACATTAGATTCCAATGCTAACTCTAATAATAAACTTAAAAAATCTATTTTAGCATTGTCAATTAAATCACAATCAAAAAGTAACGGTTTCAAAATATTGATTCCTTCAGTATTAGGAATGCAAGTAAAAAGCGATATCATATCCATTGCTGCCAGCAAAAAGCCATCCATACTATCAAGATCTGATATATATGTATACAGATCAGTTAGAAAATGTTCTGTGTCCCTCAAAACATAGGGAAAACTTTGTAATACCTTCTTTAATTCCGTATCTAAATATATGGACAGCGGTTCAGTCAACCATCCTGAGCCTGATACTATAGGCCTAAAAGAAGGTTTAACTGGATTTTTATGTACTTTAGGTAGTCCATGAAGTCTAGGTATAATAGGATGTTGCACATAGAAAAAAATCAAATAACTCACCATTCACAATGCCCATAGATTTACATTCATATAAATTATTGTAAATGCTACTTTGCAGATCAAAGACAATACTGAATGATACAATTTCATAAGCTTCATCGACTAACATCCCTAACATAGTATCAAAATAATATTTAGAGTCCAGTATAAGCACTGGACCACCTTTATCCACTGGACGTATAATGATGTTAGTGTTTTCCTTCAATTTTTGTAACGCAATAGTTTCATTCCTAGTTAAATTATTATCTTTAATTTCCATCGAACAATTAAAGTCTTCATATAGGGACTTCTCAACAGCTTTAACAAAAGTCTCAATATTTGCTGGTAAGAGAGGTGCAAATAAATTTTTACGCATAAAACACGAAGTATTGTCATTTTTATCATAACCAAACATCAATTTCAATGTAATATTATGTGTAAATAACCTAACTGACATAATTGCTTCACTAATGTCCATATTGGATGATGGTATAAAGTTCATACCTTTATTAAGAAGTTCTAACTCATCTTCTGTTAAATCGAAACTAGAAGTATTCATCACTAAGTTTCTTGATTCCATAGCCTTTTTAGAGTGTGTTGTTGTTGACCCGGCGGTTCCTTTCTCTTCGCTCCCCTGACCACATCTAAGTCAGCAGACTTCCTTCTGCCCAATTTTATCGGTAGGGGAGTGACAGGAAAATTTTGAGATTCAGCCCTGTGCAGCTGTATTTTGCATCTAACTACGCTAGTAAAGGATTCTGAATTATTGATAATGTTTGAATCCATAACACTACTAGCTGATTAAAAGTCAGATGGCTGTTCATGTGGTGTGGTATATACCGAACGAGCAGGGTCAGGAGAAGTGAAATCACTAGCTGTTGTATTAACCAAGGCATTGTTCCCATCCAAAGTTGCTGTATGTTGACGTTCCGTCTCTTCAGACCTAGACCGCCCACGTACTTCCTGTTCAGAAGACTCCATTGTATTGGGTATAGCTAATTTAGTTGTTTTCACAAAAGATGTTCCTTCGTTGGTTATATTGTCTTGTCTACGTGCCGCCAATGCATTATTAATGGGCATAGTATCCCCACTGGTAGTTCTCGGCCATACAAAAACATTTTGCATGGCAAAGTCATTGATATCTCTATTTAACTTTCTTTTCTTATGTTCCAGTAAATTAGTCTCGTAGCGTAGTACTTTATCTATTACTTCATGTAAATACAGTTCAGTATGGTCATTACCATATATTTCTGATAATTTTAATTGCTGCTCTACAATCGAATTCCTTAGGTCGATCTCAATAGGATGAAAAAAGTCCAGTAACAGCTTCAAATAAGCTTTACTGGCATTGAGATTAATCTGTTGCCACTGTAGCAGCAATTCCGGATAACTGTTACCATATGTGGGCATAATTAAGATTCTCAACCCACGAGGGACTACGTTACATTTGAGACAAGCCTCCAGATGATAGCGTTGGCATTGCAGACACTTAAATCTATAGATATCGTTCTCCATCTCTTTTTTAGCAGTTCTGATAGCTTGCTCATTCACAGTGCTGTTATCAGCCGAATGTTTAGTCAGTCGAAAGTCCATGGACATAAGAGGATTAACAGATTCAGTTAACAAGGTTCTTAATCTGCCACTAGAGCTAGTGTCTTTTGCGGTGTGGACCACCCCAATCGATGTTCCATTGTCGGTTCCTTCCATAGTGAACCACGAAAAAAGTTATTGAAGAAATGAAACCCAGTCCACAAAGTATATAGAAAAACACCCAAGAAATGGAATGGAACCACAGCACAGTGAAATAGTTTCTTCTTAAAAAGTATGGAAATCCAATCCTTTAGAAGTGAGACAAACAACTTTATTTTATAAGATGTAAGCGCTTTCGCGGAGCAAACATCCGCTTCTTCAGACATAGTAAAACTAAGCAAACACTTCCATTTCATAAGTTACTAAACCAATCAAAGCATGACGTTAATTAACCAATCATTCAATTAATTATTTAAAATATATAATATATAAAATGCTGCAGCAGTATTTACATGAAGTAATAGATAAAGTACTACGTTATGAGATTAATTTACTGGAACATAAGAAAAGAAAGTTAAATAGAGATATCAATGACTTTGCCATGCAAAATGTTTTTGTATGGCCGAGAACTACCAGTGGGGATACTATGCCCATTAATAATGCATTGGCGGCACGTAGACAAGACAATATAACCAACGAAGGAACATCTTTTGTGAAAACAACTAAACTAGCTATACCCAATACAATGGAGTCTTCCGAACAGGAAGTACGTGGGCGGTCTAGGTCTGAAGAGATGGAACGTCAACATACAGCAACTTTGGATGGGAACAATGCCTTGTTTAATACAACAGCTAGTGATTTCACTTCTCCTGACCCTGCTCGTTCGGTATATACCACACCACATGAACAGCCATCTGACTTTTCATCAGCTAGTAGTGTTATGGATTCAAACATTATCAATAATTCAGAATCCTTTACTAGCGTAGTTAGACGCAAAATACAGCTGGACAGGGCTGAATCTCAAAATTTTCCTGTCGCTCCCCTACCGATAAAATTGGGCAGAAGGAAGTCTGCCGACTTAGATGTGGTCAGGGGAGCGAAAAGAAAGGAACCATGCCTTGTTTAATACAACAGCTAGTGATTTCACTTCGCACTCTAAAAAGGCTATGGAATCAAGAAACTTAGTGATGAATATCTCTAGTTTCGATTTAACAGAAGATGAGTTAGAACTTCTTAATAAAGGTATGAACTTTATACCATCATCCAGTATGGACATTAGTGAAGCAATTATGTCAATTAGGTTATTTACACATAATATTACATTGAAATTGATGTTTGGTTATGATAAAAATGACAATACTTCGTGTTTTAAGCATAAAAGTTTATTTGCACCTCACTTACCAGCAAATATTGAGACTTTTGTTAAAGCTGTTGAGAAGTCCCTATATGAAGACTTTAATTGTTCGATGGACATTAAAGATAATAATTTAACTAGGAATGAAACTATTGCGTTACAAAAATTGAAGGAAAACACTAACATCATTATACGTCCAGCGGATAAAGGTGGTCCAGTGGTTATACTGGACTCTAAATATTATTTTGATACTATGTTAGGGATGTTAGTCGATGAAGCTTATGAAATTGTACCATTCAGTATTGTCTTTGATCTGCAAAGTAGCATTTACAATAATTTATATGAATGTAAATCTATGGGCATTGTGAATGGTGAGTTATTTGATTTTTTCTATGTGCAACATCCTATTATACCTAGACTTCATGGACTACCTAAAGTACATAAAAATCCAGTTAAACCTTCTTTTAGGCCTATAGTATCAGGCTCAGGATGGTTGACTGAACCGCTGTCCATATATTTAGATACGGAATTAAAGAAGGTATTACAAAGTTTTCCCTATGTTTTGAGGGACACAGAACATTTTCTAACTGATCTGTATATATATATCAGATCTTGATAGTATGGATGGCTTTTTGCTGGCAACAATGGATGCGATATCGCTTTTTACTTGCATTCCTAATACTGAAGGAATCAATATTTTGAAACCGTTACTTTTTGATTGTGAT
>NC_056726.1:637996126-638028626 GCF_019279795.1 Protopterus annectens | reverse complement strand
GAGGATATGCTTGAACAGTGACACCAGGGCCCTGATAGGTCATATTTCAAGCTATTTAGGAAGCATCCTGGGATATTATCTGGTCTCAGTGATGCTGTATTCTTGGCCTTAGAGAATGAATCTAAGACGTGCTCCTTACTGATAGTTGGAGAGATTATGTTAGATGATATTTTCTAGGAGGCAGCTGGGAGTGAGAGGTGTAAAACTGAAGCTGAATTTGTCAGCCAGTCTCATAGTTCTGTGAATGTGTCTCCATTTACCAACAGTTCAGCACACTATTGTGTGCTGCCTTTGAGGTTTGGACGTAGCTAAAGAAGGCCTTATGGTTGTCCTTTGCCTGGAAAGCTATCTTTACTTCAAAATTTGCTTTTTGGACTTAATAATTCCTCTTAGTTGTCTATTTAGTTTGATTAGAGAGGTTTTTTTTTTTATCTTTTTTGAAGTTATACTTCCTAATTTTAACAATGACTCTTTCTTTTGTTGTATAACCTGTTTAATTTTGGATTTCACCAGGGTGGTTTGTTTTTTGAGTTAGTTTTGGACTTACTTCTGGAAGGTACATCAGCCTCTGAGCAATCAATGACATGGTTGTACAGAGCTTCTGTGAATAATTCTGCATATTCTGGTGTATCTGGGTTTGCAGGGACCTGAAATTTTGACAGGCTATCACTTAATAAAAGGTAGTTTGCCTTGGAGTAGTTTCTGTTACAGGGTTTTGGTTCTTATTTTGAAGGAGACTGCTTTGAGGTCTAACCTTGCCAGAGAGGACGCAACTCTGGGTTGGGGGTAGGGGAAGCACCTCTAGTATGCACTAACTGGTCCAGGGTGTTTCAGTTTACAAAGTCTAGGAATCTCTGCACCTGCAAATTTGGGGCCATGTAGGATTCCCAGTTTACAATTCAACTCCACCATGAGTATGGTATCCTCTTGAATGGTGAGTGTCTCCAATAGGTTTAAGAATGAGCTGTGAGTTTCATGTGATATAGATTGTGACCTACAGCTTGCTAGGATATGATATGGGACTTTATCTATGGTAATCTGGGCATGGCAGAACTCCAGTTCGTTATCCTGTTTTACCAACCTAGAGGTATGATCGTTACTGATGTAGATCGAGACACCTCCACCTGGAGTCTCATTCTGTGCAGATGGTGGTCTAAATGGGTGGAAGGCACTGAAGCCATGCACTGCCATGGCACTCCCTGCATTAAAATGTCTTGGTAACTGCACAGATGTCCACACTGCCCAAGGTAAGGAGATCTTAGAGGGAGTGGTGCTTCTTGGTTAGACTCCTGGCAATGAGCAGTAAAACCTTTAGATTTCTTTGGGTAGATTTTGCTATTCAGGAAGGTTTGTCAATTTGACATTGTCTAAAAGGGTTCTATGGACAGGACAATATTTAAGCCAATATTCAAAAGCCTAGAGGGGACAGGTACAGACCCTTGACAATGAAACATGCTTTGTTAACCATGTCTTCTCATGTTGACAAATATTGTATCCCCTTAGAATAACACAGATAACTTAATCATCTTCTTCTTGTACTGTGGCATCATCCTTGGTGAAGGTAAAGTGCTGCTCAATGCTGGGTACATACCAGCCTGTGACACATAGTCCGAGAATTTCATAATGTCTGTCTTCATATAGTCTGGGGAGGTATGTCTTGGGTCATTTACACCTTCATGGGCTATGACTGAATTACTTGGGTGAATGTGTAACTCGGTGGGTGCAGGCTAAAAAAAAATAATACATTAGGTGTTCATTCACAAAAGAATAATGACACAGGTGTGTAAATTGTAGACTTGCATGCTTCCACCTGCCATATGCATTCACAGCACTGAGCCCCAAATGTTGTCAGCGGAGAAATAAGCACTGAGTTATACTTGTGTTGTGTATTCACAGGCCAGACCATTGCTACATTGATACCTTTGGAACACTTGGCTGAGGACAGAATCTACAAAGTATCTGCCAATGATGACAAAATACACAATGAATCTGAGTTTCAGGATACATAGATATTGTCTGTGTCCCTCCTGGGTGGTCCTACATCCACTGACCAGGATCATAGTGTGGTCTTATCCTCAACTGAGACTGGAAATGCATTTCAGGGAGGAACAACTATGCATGTCACGGACAGGCTCACCTGTGCTTAAAGCCACCTCCACAGCTCCCCTAGTGGCTGCAGCACTAAATATGTGCACTGCATTTGACATGGAGATATACACTATAGAGCAGTCCACCAGGGTTCCCGTCACTGTGTAGTGTCCCTAACAGCCCCTGGTGTGCAGATGGCTAGCAATCAACAGATGTGTAGGACTGTAATCTGAGACACCCAGTAACTACCTATGCTGACATAGAGATGATCAGTGTGCTGTGTGACTTTCATAAGGATGTCATCCAGGAATGGCAATGCCTTCTGGGCAGTGATTGCACGCACTGATGCCATGTCCACTTCCATGTGGAAGATTGCGAGCACACCCTCATTACCTTATCCAGAAGTCCAGTCTGTGGTCTGAGGTGTGTGCATACACTGGGTCACCACCTATAGTGCCTTCACATGCAGCAGCTCTGTGTAAAAGATTAGAAATACCACCATATGCCATGGAAAGCCATGGCACAGACCATTCGGGAGCAAGATGAATCAACAGCAAACTCAATAGATGTCCTGTTCCACCATATAGCAATATCAGTATCACAGGAGTCTGTAATCCCATGACATTCAGCTATAACAGAGGCCCCACAACACAGTCCAATTCTGGCTAATCCACCCTATCCACAGAAGAAATCACTGTGACCAAGATATCTGTCCAGCATCAGACCCATATCTCAATTTCAACTGACATGCAAAGCCTTCCTTCTAGGTGTGGTTGTAGTCTTGTGTCAGTGTGCCCCTAGGCATCAGTGAAAATGATGGCAGCTGTGGCCGACATCACCTTTCCAACTGCGTGGTATAAGTGGATATATCTATTGTACAATGTGACTCCACCATGTACTGCCCTGCATAGCCCTTAAATAACACTGTATGCATCACTATGTTCATTGTGACACCATACGGCTACCGTGTAATTGCTGATGCCCAACATTGTCTGAAGGTGTGTGTGACCACATATTATGCTCTAGTAAGGCTTCTTATACTAAGCGCATTCTATACAGTATAGTTAAGTAACTATGTGATAGGATAGATGTCACAGTAAAGAGTACTGAGTTATTTACAAAGGGTGGAAAGCAAAAAGTTGATTTAATTATGAGAAATAAATAAAATGTGTAGTAAAATAGTTGAGAGTCATAGGTAGAAGGTGTAGTGGGTGAGCACAATGATAACTGATAGAGTAGAGGAGAACAGAAGTATAGCAGAAGAGGAGGAAGAATCAAAGATGTTATACTTATCCTGGAGATGCACACCTACAGAGCCAGGATGTTTTGAGGTATTTTCTTAGATGTGTTTTCAAGAAGCCTGAGAGCATGAGGAAGGGCATTCCAGAGGATAGCTCCAGAGTTTGAGTGCAAGGAGGCTTTCAATGCATTTTGGGTTTTAGTGATAGAGAGGAGGAGTTTATCTTTAGAGCGTAAAGCTTTGGTAGGGTGATAGTGTTGAAGCGTGCCCTTTAGTGCCAGATACTTATCAGAGTAGTATATTACAGTATTTTATTTTTATTTATATGTACACATACATATACATGTGTGTGTGATCAGGTTATTCTCTCTTGTTGTTCATACACACATACGCAGGTTCATGAGTAGTTATACTAGGTATGCATTCCAGGAGACCATTAAGTAGCCTAGCCCAAATTTCCAGTTGCCCCATGCAGTAATGAAACAATGGCTAAGGGAGTCGAGCTCTGTACAACTGGAAGTATATCTTTAGCAGATAATAGCACTGGTATTTCGCGTTAACTGCCATGCTGGTCCCCTGCACTAGTTACCAGACTCAGATACAGCTCCAAGAAAATGTGAAGGGTTTCTGGAACTCAAATTATTTAAGTAAGATTAAAAAAATTTATAAATGTTATATTATCCGTAATGATGATGATGGCAATGAAGATGTACTGTCAGTGAGTGCTGCATGTAAAAGTCTGTAATTCAATTCAAATTACTTACAGGTATTAATTCGAGTTTCAAAGGAGATATACCCCAGCGGAGTACCACTTTGGGTTATTTTAGTGAGCGTTCTGGCTGGCCTTCTTATTCTTGCATTGCTCATCCTCATCATGTACAAGGTAAGAAAAAAAAACTTTTTCTGACCCATGCAACACTTTTATAAACATGTTTAGTCTTGTTCACCAACAGATTTCTTTTCAAATAATTATAAATCTGGGGAATGCCAACATCTGTAAACATCCTGTGCTTTACATTACTGTAGTAACCCGTAAACAAAATGTGTTTTACATTTGTAAATAATCACAAATATTTTACAGCTTTTAAACAGTTACACAGCTGACATGTAAATCACCCTTGTTTTTGTCATATGGCTACATTTCCAGCGAATTCCAGTCACCACTGAAGTCTAGCCAAACGTTTCATACATGAGAGAGTCTGATAAAAAAGCATAAAAAGGATCACTGCTGTGCACATATGTTTACATGCATTTCATTTTTAGCTAACTTAACAGGTAACAGTCTTCTGTGCAGAGTTTGGGGAGGATGCATCTCAAGAGTATTAAGGCATTTCTTTCCATTGCTGAATACTGGTTTGGGGGGGGGGGCAGTACTATAACATTTCTGGCACATTTAAAGGTTGTAGACAAATGGTGATGGATGATGTATGGACAGAAAGATGGCTGGATATGCTGCCATATTCAGATCAAGCTGAAAAACATTAAGATTTAACCATATAATTCCAGTAACTGTTGATAATGAATTATGGTATGGCACTACATACTATGAATGAAATTTTATGTGAAAATTTTGCAGCATGAGAAGGAAGTTAAAACTCAAAAAATACAACAGGACATGGATGATTGTAAAAGGAATGAGGATTTTTGGTAATGTCCCATATTGTATCCGGATACATCACAGCAGGCATCAGTAATATGAAAGAAGCAATAGATCCTATTCAGTTGTCTTGGAAGAGGCAACACAGTACAAACATAGATACAGCACTTTCTTTGAAAGCACTCTACCTAGAGATGAATTAAGATGCTCAAGTGCTTACAACATCCCAACTTCAGCACACTTCTACAGGTAATAGAAATGTATGACTTAGCAAGCAGTGCTGTAATGAGAAGACCCCAGGTAATGACTGTTAATCTAAGTAAGAACTCATCAATGGCACTGCAGCACTGATGCAGTTTTGAGCAGAGGACATAAATCCTCCCACCGTGTGAGCCCCATGCCTCCATTAATTAAAACAATCTGATTGTAAGAAAACTAATTTTACAAGATTATTTTGAGGCTTTTTAAATATTCCTCTTGCAACTGGATGCCAAATTGGAAATGGTTGAAAGGATACTCAGGAAAACTTTTTCCAAAAAGAGATCCAATGGGGGGGGGGGAGTCATAAGACATTGATTCAACAGCATGTAAGGGGGGGGGTCATAAGACAGGGAGTCAACAAAAAATAGAGAAAAAAAATAAAGTTGAATATTAAACAACACTTGCAGGCAATAGCAAAGCACAAAAGCTCTTCCATTAAGCAATTCTATTTGGAGAACTCAACGTTTCAAAGAATACTTGCCAGGACGTTAAGATAGCAAAGATTTAACAGCAGTATATTAAAAGTGAGAGCTCTGAGCACTGTTCAGTTGCACAATGCTCCAAAACAAATAGCTACAACATTGGAGAACTTTTATTGGGATGTTTGTAAGAGAAAGGAAGGTGTGCCGAATTTGCACATTAAAGAGAAGAGGGTTTTGGGGAATTTGGCACTTTCAAAACTAAAGGAAGAAGAAGTTATGGACCTTATTCATCCAATAACAATGAAGGAAGTTAAATATTTATTAGGAAAACAAAAGGCTAACAACTCACCAGGTATGGATGGTCTTCCCATTGAATTATGGACGGAGATTTGATCCTTTGATTCAAGCATGGTATAAACTATTCAGTGTGGTAATGCCAACTCAATAAATCCCAATATCATGGAAATGAGTGATACTGACAGTAATACCTGTAGAAGGGGAAGATACATCTAATCCAGCATCCTTCAGACCAGTTTCCATTCTAAATCACAGTTATAAATGTTTATGTCCATATTAGCTAACAAGATAACCACGTTAATATCTAAGCTTATTCACTTAGATAATAGTGATATATTTCAAATAGACAAACATGTGACAATTGTTTATGAACATTAGTGATCCCACAGGATGCTGCAAGCACATTAGAACCTTTACTTTCAATTAGTCTCAATGCAAAAGCTGCATCAGACAGGATACAATGGGAGAATCGGTGGCTAATTTCAGCTAGGCTTGGCTTCCCTAAACAATTAATAAAGCTGATTAGTCTGTTCTACTAAGACACCAAAGCATTGAAAATAGATGGTTGTCAAATCCAGGAGACAAACTTAGAAAGATACCTTATATAGCATTGCTCACTTTCCTTGTTACTGCTTTTATATATATATCTATATATATATATATATATATATATATATATATATATATATATATATATATAATACCCGTAGCCAATAAAATAAGACTGAATGAGATACAAGGATATAAATGGTCTGATGGGCAAGAGAAATATCTCTCTTTACAGACAATATGTAGTGAATACAGAAAATAATCTACCAAAATCATGTTTAGGTTTTGCACTTATTCGCAGAAGTTGGTGGTGCTGCGGTAGCGTTGTCGCCTCACAGTAAGACGCTGTCCAGTTCGATTCTCAGCTAGAGCGTCTTCTGCGTGGAGACATTCCAGTCCGCTAATCATTAGCGGACTGGAGTTCCGCTGTGCTGACCCCTGACCGGGAAAAGCCGAAAGACACAAACAATCTGGCTATAAGATTTGTCAGGATAAGACTTATGTACTCTGTTATAAATCACAATTCTTCATTTAATCTAATGCAAAATAATCATTAAATTTGGGACAGTACAGAAAAAAATATCTGGCTAAACAAGCTAATCTAATTCTTAAAAATGGATAAATGGAAATGACTTACTACAGATCTGGACAGAAAAGTACAACTAAATGTTTTTAGTACCTCATATTTTATGTATAGGGCAGGTCCTTGTTTATAACCTGGAACATAGATACTGGAATGACTTAAATGGAGCAACAATGACATTTTTATGGGTAGATAAGAGACCAAAAATTGGATGGAAAAAACAAATTCTCTTGTTCTCTCTCTCGGGGGGGGGCTGTGTCAGATTTGAGAATACGGAAGCATTACTTAGATTGATTTATATGCTGCAAAATATGGATGTCAATACCAGATGGAAACAGTTGATGATTAATCAAGGGAGTATTTTTCCAGAATTTCACCAAATTACTATTTGCTACCTAGCATTGATTTAAAGAGAGGAAAAACAAACACTGAATACTGCTTATAAAACAATATGAAAGAGTACTGGGGAAAACGTTATATAAAACTTAATAAAAATGGAACTGCGCTAAATAGGTTTGGGAACAATGAGGGAAAAATTAATTCAAACTGATAGACCTGTTATAATAAAGGAAAGGCCCAATCTTCTTGGATAAACTGTGGCTATGGAAGGGTATAATCCATTAGAAATTAACTAAGGAACAAAAAGGATTTTCTGAATTTCTGATTTTCTGTGGTATTTAATCTTGACAACATCACTGAAAAGGCATCAAGCAGAATGGAAGCAGACAGGGGGGAAGGAATTCTAGAGCTAATACAATCGTTCATAGAAACCATATTATATAGTATAATATGAATAATTATGCACATTTCAGACAAACTGTGCCGAGACTAGGGTAAAACTTGAAATATTGCTACTATATCAGAAAAGAGATTTAGAACTTTTTTATTTGAAATGCCTATACAATTATTTATATATAACAGTGAAACTGTACAATATGTTCCCAAAAGTAAGTAAAGCTGCTGGAGAATCAGATAGAGGATTGGTAGCATATAGCTTGTCCCTGTACAAACTTAATTCCATATAAATAAGAGATTCAATTTATAATAGGTAGAATGTTGAATAAAGAGGGAAGTTTATAAAACAAAAATATGGTATTGAGTTGGTTTAATGATTATTCAGAACAACAGCATGTAAAGCTAATAAAATTATTTTTAATAATTTGAAATAAAGTTATTACGAGACCGTGGAAATCAAATAAGGAACAGCAGAAAAAAATGGGTCTACTTCATATGTTTGAAATACCGTAACATCAAACCTCTAATCATCAAAGACCAGAGGATCGAAATTCCGAAATATCAAACCAATGACAAAAAAAAATTAAATGCAAAAACTTCTGATTTCACATTTTTTGGAGGGGACAAGCCCCCCTGCACCCCCCACCCCTGCTACTTAAATATACCAACTCCAAGATTGCACTACAGTGAAGAGAATGGGAAAGTTCCCGTTCCACACTGTACAGCAATCTCCAGTCACAAGGTTCGTTATTTTGGAACATCGATCCTCTAGACTTTCGATGATCATAGGTTTTTTTCAGTATTTTGAACATATGAAGGGAATCTGTTAAAATACAGGACAGTTCTGATGAATGGAATTAGAGACAACAAGATGAGGAGGAATAGGAAAAGGGATCTAAGCCAAGTGTATAAAAAGTAATGGGCTTTAACAAATCAACCATCAAGCATATGCCATCTAATTCAGAATTATGTTATTGGGCAGAAGGCACATTTGTGCAGCAGAATAATGATTTGTGATGGGTGTGAGCACATAATTCAGTGTTATCTTACTTTTTATGTACTGTTTAGGATATATGAAATCTGGCATGTTCTTATTTGTAACATATTTACAATTGTGAGCCCTTGGATCAGGTTATACCTGTATTTGAGTTAAGCTTTATTGAAAGATTTTTCTTTTGATTGGAAAGACAGCTACCAGGATATATATATATATATATATATATATATATATATATATATATATATATATATATATATAAATACATATATATATATATATACACATACTATAATAGTAGATGCTTGAATGATCACTGCTGCAGTAGCCTTAGTTATATTATGGATTATATCCTACCAAGGATATAACAGCCGGCCAGCTTCTAAAGCTTTAGAGCACCTTCCTAGTGCCCACGCTGTCAAGCAGCTTGAGTTGGGCTGACTAAAAGACAAGTTTGGGTGCAAAGCCATTCAGAGCTTTAATACCAGCAGAGGGAGGGAGGCTGAGCCCTGAAAGGACAATACTAGGAATAACAAAAAATAAATGTAATCACCCTGGCATAAAGAATGCACCAAAAAATATATATATAAGTGGAATGGACAGAGGGAGCAGCAGTGATCATTTGAATATGTACTGTTATGGTAAGTTCAATCTACACAGCAGTACTATGTTTTTCATATTGATCACTGCTGCAGTAGCTTTAGTTATATGGGTAGACTCCCATAACTAAATATATTTGGGAGGAGGAAGGAGAAGAGTCAATGAGCCCCTGAAGAATGGCCCTAGCAAAGCATGATCTAGATCTCGAGAAGGAGTTATAGTGCCTTGTAGAAGTAGGTACCGAGGACCAGCCAGCAGTTTCTAGAATACTTCTAGAATCCAACCCTTTCCAAAAAGCCATAGATGAAGTCAAGGCACTGGTAGAGTGGGCCTTGACCTTGCCTGGGATAGATTTGTAATGGTGAGTATAGCAAAAGGTAACAGCCTTAGACAACTATTTGGAAATGGAAAAAAATAAAATATCACTTAAAAAAATTAAAATCATATGCTGCACTACCCCAACTACTGGGTATGTGTCAACACTCTATACACGTACATGTTTATATAATGATACATAGTTTGCTTAACTTACTTGTATACTTTGTTTCTTCTAAATTTTAGTATATATTAAGTTCTCCAGTTGCTTAAGTGCTTCACAGAATTAACCTCCAGGATCTCTTCATCTTATTACTTATGTAAATGCATATATCCATTTGTAATTCTAATCCGCACACCAGGTACAGTTGTTCACCTCAAGCATACACAAACTGAAAAATTTCAACATATAAATTTAATATATATATATATATATATATATATATATATATATATATATATATATATATATATATTTTATATATATATATATATATATATATATAAAAATATATCAGCAGTCTTCAGTATGTCTCACCTGTATGAATATGTATTTGACCATGTATAATATACCTTGTTACAAGCTATCAAACCACAAAAAAATGACCTACCCTCCATTCCAGTGAAAAAGATAAATACTTTAATAAAACACTGTGTGAAAATAAAACATAAAACTTTGGTTACGCACTTTCTTCCCCACTAAGTCTAGGACTTTATCAGGACCAAATTAACCATACAAGCAAGCCTTTAAATAAGATTCTATCCACACCCTTCACTGACTGCCTAGAGTTCTTTAAAGTCACAAGTATCAAAAGTATCAATAAAATGTAATAGTAACAACTAAAACTTCCTCAGTAACAAGTTCTAAACAATAATACTTATCAGAAAATGGTTCTAATGAATTCCCAGACATAGTGGTTCCTTCAAGGTCTTTACGCCTGACTTGACTTGTTTCCTACAGGGCTTATTTAGTTTTTTGTTACAAGTTATGGTAATTCCAGTTGTTATACATCTTTCCTCATTTGTCTTTGTAGAAAATAATCTCTCCATGTGATCACGTTGTTACTGCTAATGTTAATGTATTGTATATGACTATGTCTTGTACATGTGTACCGTATAAACCTGCAGCATTTTATATTGTTACTGTTCAACAGTGATTCTATCATGTATGTATATGTATATATGGTTCTACCTGACTAGAAGACCGACATCGAACTGAGCACCAGAAGATCGAAAGTGAAGAAGACCGACGCGAATCGCGAGTGGCAGAACATCGACAATGCAGAAGCCCGACACGACGGATGACAACACCAACGCCGAGGATGCCGACATGGGGAAAGGCTGTGTGAGTATGTGGGGATAGGGTGGGTTAAGTGAGTTAGGGTTTATAGGGGTGGGTTAAGTGAGTTAGGTTAGGGAGCGATAGGGGTGGGTTAAGTGAGTTAGGACCTTAGGGTTAGGGTAAGGGTTAGTGTGGGCTTGTAAGGATTTTGGTGTGCTTGTGTTGTGTGTGTGGTTTGTGGAATGGGGATGTGTTTTGTTTTTAATTGTTATTGTGGTGTGTGCAGTGTATGGGGTTTCGTGTTTGTGTACCGGTTATTTCGGTTATGTGTGGTTTCGTGTTTATGGACTGTCGAATATGTGGTGTCGGTGATGTGGTTGTCGGTGTTGTGTGGTTTCGACTATGTCAGGTAGAACCGTATATATATATATATATATATATATATATATATATATATATATATACTTGCAACAGTATTCAAATTTCATTGTATGTTTGTGATGCTAATATTCTGCTAGTTGTATTATAATTATAACAATATGTATATTCTGGTAAATGTTTTACTCATGTCATTTGACTAATTAGCCCAGATTGTAGCTCAAAGAGGTCCTTGAACCAGTTCACTCACCCTGCTAACAGAAATAAATAAATTATTAAGTAATTAAGTGTGTGCCATGCTGCTAGGATGCACATGGATTGTGCTGAAGTTATTTTGAGTGCATGTAGGAGTAAAATGGTCAGACAGGGTTATCAGAGGTGGCCAGGAGTTTGAATGAGTGCTACTTAAATTTTGCAGCTTCAGTGTTTTCAAGAACCAGTACAGGACTGATCTTTAACTAGGGCATACGGTGAGGAATAAGTCTGTGAAAGCCACGGTTAACTTGTACTAATTTATAGTCATGAGTCAGTTTGGATATCTTTTATTTCCCAGAATTTGTGTCACTACTGCTCTGTTAATGCTTGTGGGTTTATTCTGATGTAGCAGTAAGAGAAATGTATCCAAAACAGAGGTGGGAATATGTGCAAGAAGTATCTTTTGAGTAGCAGTTTAAGTAATTATTGTGGATGTTATTCAGTGTGCTGTACTAATATTTGAAAACAGCCTGGACTGTAAGCAATGTAGTATTTGTAAAAATCAAAGCTTGCAGCTTTGATTTGTTAATAAGGTCTTATTCTTTGTATTTATTAATTAATAACTGATGGGCATTTAGGTGTAAATATATCTGGGAATTAGGGGTCAGTAGAGAAGCACTGAGTATGAGCATGGAACAATCAGTTCATGGATGTTCCTAGCATAAAGATAAGACATGCTCATTTATATTTAGTGAAAGTTTAACTGGCTTTTTAATAAAAACTTGAGGCATTAATAAATTCCAGCCAGAATATTGTTACTAACGATGGTGTACAATTGCTTGTATCATAATTGTCGGGCCAGTAACAAACTATTGCACACAGTGAACTAGCAGTAAAAGTAGTGTCGCGTTCCATTTCTCTGCAAGTGCCTTCCAAGTCAGTCCAGCTGTAGCATTGCATAGGGCTCAGCAATACCCTATTGATTGATAACTGCATCAAGATTTAATAACTCAATACACACATATGTTTGTTCCTGATGGCATCTAGCATATATAAAAATGAAGATACAAATAAATGAATGGAGAAATGAAAGATTAGTGGAAAGTAGGATACCCTCCCTGCAAAGAAAAAAAAAAAAAACAAGCAGCAGCTTCAGAAATCAGGCTGGAACTCAAGCACTAGGTTCTCTTGTTTGAAACCTCATCCACAGTATACTGGTAACATTCTCTGAAGGAAGGGAGGTGTCAGTTGTCTAATGGAGAACCTGTTTAATAACAGATGATATCAGTTCAGTTCATACTGTGTAATCTAAAATCGATTATGAATCACAGCACATTTGGCAGTGTCAGGTATATAACGATATATGGCAGTGCACAGACATTACTGGTATAGATGGAGCAACGTCAGACATGAAGTACGCTCTACATCATAGTTGTAAAGTAGAAGCCTCTCAAAAATTCACTGCAAAGGTGAAAGCAGCACAAAGGAGAATAACAAATACTTTCAACAAATATATTGTATGGAGAGAACTGACCGTGAGCAGGAAAAGCTCTCGTTATATCTCACAGGCATATGTTTCTATTCAGTACTACAGAAACACACAGTAGTCTGCATTCAGAAAAAGATTCACACACCACCATGCTGTGAGTGGATAAGGTGTTGTTCATTATTACCTTTTTGAACCTCTGAGGGGACAAGTGGGTAAAGATGATCGTATCAGTGATATGAGCATTCCCTCTGCAAAAAAAATTACATCTTTACATGTAACATTCGCCTACAACAAAAGTAAAATACATTCAAATGCACAGTAAGTCTATAATAACCATAATAACCCCTCAATTTCTTCTGCTAATTAGCCTTATATTACTGGTATTAACAGCCATCTTCTGCATATCACTATGACATAATCCAACTACAATGCAGCACAATAAAATTTTCCCATAATCTTCTAACGCAAGATATGACAATGACTGTACTACCTCCTCACAATCAAATGTTTTCAAACATATCCCAAACCCAAGACCTACAGTCTATACTTCACAGATAGAAAACCTGACTATCAAACCTTATAACAGCCATTATAGTCAAAAATATGGCCCATGAATATTAGATGTATATGCAGTAATGTGGTAGACCTCCACTGCTGGACAGAAAACTATAACCCACAAAACACAGTGCTCTTTATAAAAACTATACTCTTACAAACACACTCAAACTCAGTGCTAAAACTTTTGCTACAAACAGAAGTTTCTGTATTATTACCCAATTCCACTTACCTTACATTTGATAGTCAGCAGTATGACCAATGTTGGCATTGGTCATTGATCATCCAATCACTTCAACAATTGCCTGTGCAAAAACTTCATAAGTGAAAATTAAGTTTGATGAAATGCAACATACTATGGTGTGTGTGTGTGTGTGTGTGTGTGTGTGTGTGTGTGTGTGTGTGTGTG
The DNA here is from genome assembly GCF_019279795.1 of Protopterus annectens. Lineage (NCBI taxonomy): Eukaryota > Metazoa > Chordata > Ceratodontiformes > Protopteridae > Protopterus > Protopterus annectens. Next base: position 638,014,634 of record NC_056726.1, on the reverse strand, counting down.
TGTGTGTGTGTGTGTGTGTGTGTGTGTGTGTGTGTGTGTGTGCACGCGCGCGCGTGTGCGTGTGTGTGTGTACAGTTCCCCTGTATGTTATCAACATATATTTGATCAACAAATGCAAGGGGCAGTAGCTGTGTTCATTGTTGGACACCTCAAAGGTATGTTTCTTCCAAGCATTTAACTGGGGTTCAGAAGGGGGTGAAAGTATGTGTGCATGTGTTTGAGCATTAGAGTTAGGGTTAGGGTTAGGTAAGGGGATAGATGCTGTATATGTTTGATTGCAAATTTGTGTATTTTTAGGTTTGAGTTAGGGGTTAAGTAAGGGAGAAGATGTTATGTGTTTGCATGCCCCCTTACACCACCTTACTAAAATGTGCTTACCCTACCCCTACCCAAAAACTAACTTTAAAACTTACCTTAAAAAACTTCCCAGAACACTACCACTAATCAGATAGATCTGAGGCCAATGTTAGGAGGGTTTAAATGTGAAAATCAGGAAAGGAAAGAGTTTTACTTTATAAATCTCTGCATATTCGGTATTTAGGGCATTTGGTTATATATTTTCAAACTACTTAATGATGCCATTTTCTATTTAAAATTAAGTAAGTTTAATTATACATAACAGAATCATAATCACACATAACATGCATATATATATATTATATATATAAATACACACACGCACGCACACACACACACACACACACACACACACGCACACACACACACACATGCGGTTACATTTCTCTTGGTCCAATTCTTAGGTTAACAAAGTATAGTGTAATGTAGTACACCTTACCTTAAAAACACTTTCCATAACATTAGCACTCTATATATAGATCTAGATACACATGTATTAAACCATATCTCTCCACACATTACACCCCAAATTGCTAAGGACAGGCTAAGCCTCCCATTGAAACATATATTCAATCGCTCCCTCACTAACAAATTAATTCTACATAGTTGTAAACACACATTAATATTGCTGTTCCCACTGATCAATTGCTTCTTCTGTCCAAGAGTCAAAATTCTGGAAAAGCTAATGCATGCAAGTAAATGTTATAGGCAAACAGCATGGATTCTATCCTATCAACTCTACACTAACAGTTATATGTACTTTAACTAACCAAATCTGCAGTAATATACAAAACAAAGTACTCATAGGTGCCATTTCCCTGGGTCTTTACTATGCCTATGTAATTGTAAACTACCAGGTGTTACTTCAGCAGCTGGGCAAAACTGTATTTTTCATAGGTTCATATGTGTATAGTAGACTAACGACCCCTTGTGCCTTTTTAAGTCTAGCCATGTTTACCAAATATTTCTGACAACTTTTGGTACCTAGGGTTATTTTAAGGAATATATGTAGACCTGGCCTTGGCTAGTCTAGTATTTACAAGCTGCCTTTGTCTATTTGAGACAAGGGTGCCAGACCAGAGATAAGTTTCTGATTTTACATACACTGGTCCAGGTTATGCTTGAATTTGTTAAGGGACAAGCAGCAACAGAGGAAGACCTGTATGCTAAGTACATATTATCTCTCAGCAGTCTGTAGGTGTAAAAGTACAGGGATAGAGCTTTGAGGGAGTCTACACAAGACATGTCTTTATGCATTGTATTCTTTTTGTGAGGAACCTCTGTTGACATTCCAGTTGTTGTATAAGCCTGGTCAGGTGCATAATGAAGGGGACACTGCACTCATTGGTTGGTCTGATGAAATTTGAGTACAGTAGAGCAGTGACATTCTTGGACCGAGTTGCCATACCCTTGCATATAAGTGGCAGAGCTTGGATTTCCTTACTACCATAGACACATTACAGATGATGGTCAGATTACTGTCTACATGCATACCCACGTCCCTGGTTACTGGGTCTACTCCAAGGGATGTATTATCAATATGGTAGTTTCCATGGGAAGCCATTTTCCTAGATGATACTGTTATGCATTTCTTGGTATTGAGTTTTAGACAGTGGTTCTGGCACCAGTTATTAGTCTGTGTCAGGCCTTCTTGCAGGATATTTGGGTCTTGGGGGAATTCTATGACTGCACCTAATTTGCAGTCATCTAAAAACTTGGTCATCCAGAGGCCTTTGATATTGGCCTTGACTTTTGAGAAGTAGATGCCAAAAAGGAATGGCACCAGTACTGAGCTTTGAGGGACTCCACTAATGACTGGAATCTTTGTGGAAGTAGTCTCCCCAATACTAATTTCTGTGAGCCAGCTGGCTATCCAGTGGATGACAGTGAGTTTTATCTTAGTGAGTTAGTCTATAATGCCCAAATGGGGTATTGTGTCAAATGTATTGGCCAGGTCAGTCTAGACAGTATGCATTTTCCATAATCCATTGCTTTAGTTGTGTAGGCCTAACCTGCCCTTAACAAAACCAAACTGGGTTGGATCCAGGGTGCTGTCCATGGATTTAAACCATGTGTCAGTAATTACACAGACATCTACAATCTCCAGAGTAAGGAGAGCTTGTCGGGAGTGTAGCTTCTTGTTTAGATTCCTGGCATTGAGTAATAACATCTTTAGATTTTCTTGGGTGGATTTGCTATGACAGAAAGTTTGTTATGTTTGCAATGCCTGGAAAGGCACTTTGGATGGACAAGGTTTTATTTAATATTTGAGAGCCTGGATGGGACAGGTGCAGAGCATCCCAAACAAATCAGTATAGCCTGTTGATCATATCCTCTCATGCTGAGAAATATTGTACCCCCTTTGAATGACACCAAAAACTGAAGTATTTCAGTAGTTCCAGAACTACCTCTAAAATGGGACTTTTGTAGTATGCTTTAGAAATGTTATCTCAAAGCCAATCTGTACAACAAAAGAGATCCCAAAAGGCTCAATGCTGAGATGCCTTACTATTCTATTTATCACTAGTCCAATAATCTTTAAATATCAACTGCACACAGTAAACAGATGATATAATGTTTACAAAAGAACACAAGCCGCTATTACATACATTGTTTCAAGAGGATTTTGCCCAGATATGGAATTGCCCAACTTCTAATAATGTAACTGTTAATACCCAAATGTCTACTACCGTGATATTAGGAACTCAGTAGAGACTGGCATAATCTCAGCTTCATTCATACCCTCAACAGAATTACAAAGCTATATGGGAATTTTGTTAGCTAACAGGTTACCTTTGGGCAACCATGCAGAATAACAGGCAGGCAAAGTTCTAACACAGATAAGCATATCCTGTAAAATCTCTTACTTGCTTACTTCTGAAGTTTGAACATCATTAAGCAACAATATCCTCACTAAGATACTGCTGTCCTTCAGACAGCCAAGAACAAAATATAGAAATTCATTAATTTATCATATAAGAGAGAACACTATTGTACTACCATGCAGAAAACCAAATGGCAACCAGCTGAACCAAGAACACACTTTAACGAAATATTAAATGAAAGGCACTGCCCATCTTTAAAAATACCACTGAAACATCCATTGACATCACAACACCCTACAGCTATGTAGATTCCGATATACCAAGGTAACAGAAGAGTCTTTTACAAAACCGTGCCTATAATGTGAAATAGTATACCAGACAATAATACAAAAAGATAAACTCTCTATTGAAATCTGCTGAAAACATACTTTTTTAACAATCATAAATAATGCAAATAATGTAAATGTTGTAAGAAACCTTGCTAGGTCTAGGGAACTGGTGCCTACTAAGCTGTCTTACTAAAATCACTCTACATTCAGGAATCCACTGTAATGATACATAGAGACCATACTTCTCAACTGTCCAGATTTTCACAAAAAGTTTGAATGTTTGTCTTACATTTTTGGTCTGCTTCTCATAAAATAGTGGTTTTCTGGAAAATCACTGGTAAATCATTGAGGACTGAAGTCAGAAAATAATGGCAGACATTTAAGTTTCAGACTTCATATTATTCAGAAAATTAATTTTAATGCAAAAGCTTTTATTCTATCAACTTTCTAAGTTTGTAAGAGCAATATTTAAAAATGTGTCTATATTTTTGGGCCTTAGAGCCCCTTTATTTGTGGCTTTGTATAGATTTCTTGGTCTAAGAGCATGAGAGGTATGATAGAGACAGATGTGCAACTAGTGAAAATATGTACATAGATAGCGTTATCGCTGTATGCAGTGCAGTGATTCAAACAATGTAAAAGTACAACTATAGTTTTAAATGAAGTGTATCAGTGCTACCATCCCCACACAGAATACAGTGACTTGTTTCAATAACATTAATTTAAAAGTACACTACTGGATATTATTCAAAGTGGTAGTAATTTCGGTTTGAAAAATAAATCATAAGGTAATCTGTTTGTACGTGTCAGTTTGAAAAGTTTTTACTGCCTGAAAACTGACTGTCAGTTACTTAGCTAAGAAAGTTAAATATATAAACAAACAAATGTCAAAATCTTGATATTGTATACATTACTAATACATCACAAGCCAGTGCATTTCTTTGTGCCGGTCCCAAGCCCGGATAAATGGGGAGGGTTGCATCAGGAAGGGCATCCGGCATAAAACTTCGCCAAATAATTAATGCGGACACCAGTAAATATTTACATACCGGATTGGTCGAGGCCTGGGTGTACAACGACTTCCAACAGTACTGTTAGCCAACAGGGTGCTGGCAGAAATTGGGCTACTGTTGGCCAAAGGAGGAGAAGAGGCAGAAGGCATGGATGAAGGCAGGAAGAGAGGAGAAAGGCTAGGACTGTGGTAATGAGGGTCGGAACTTTGAATGTTGGCAGTATGACTGGTATAGGGAGAGAGCTAGCCGATATGATGAACAGAAGGAAGGTTGGTACATTGTGTGTGCAAGAGACTAGATGGAAGATGAGTAAGGCTAGGTGTATTGGAGGTGTGCTCAAATTGTTTTATCATGATGTGGATGGGAGGAGAAATAGCATAGAAGTTATCCTGAAGGAACAGTATGCTAAGAGTGTTTTGGAGGTGAAAAGAGTGTCGGATAGAGTGATGTTTATGAAGCTGGAAATTGATGGTGTAATGATGAATGTTGTTAGTGCATATGCTCCACAAGTTGGGTGTGTGATGGATGAGAAAGAAAATTTTTGGAGTGAGTTGGATGAAGTGGTGATGACTGTACCCAAGGGTGAGAGAGTGGTGATTGGAGCAGATTTCAATGGGCATGTTGGTGAAGGGAACAGAGGGGATGAGGAAGTGATGGGTAGGTATGGTGTTAAACAAAGGAATGCAGAAGGTCAGATGGTAGTGGATTTTGCAAAAAGGATGGATATGGCTGTGGTGAATACGTATTTTAACATGAGAGAGGAGCATAGGGTGACATACAAGAGTGGAGGAAGATGCACACAGGTGGATTATATCTTATGTAGGAGGGCCAGTTTGAAGGAGATTGGAGACTGTAAAGTGGTGACCGGGGAAAGTGTAGTTAGGCAGCATAGGATGGTGGTTTGTAGGATGACGTTGGTGATCAAGAAGAGGAGGAGGAGTGTAAGGGCAGCACCAAGGATCAAATGGTGGAAATTGAAAAAGGGTAATTGTGAGGTGGAGTTCAGGGATGAGTTAAGACAGGCACTGGGTGGCAGTAAAGAGTTACCAAATAGTTGGGTAACTACAACAGAGCTAGTAAGGGAGATGGCTAGAAAGGTGCTTGGTATAACATCTAGACAGAGGAAGGACAACAAGGAGACATGGTGGGGGAATGAGGAAGTACAGGAGAGTATACAGAGAAAGAGGTTGGCAAAGAAGAAGTGGGATTGTCAGAGAGATGAAGAAAGTAGACAGGAGTATAAGGAGATGAGATGCATGGCAAAGAGAGAGGTGACAAAGGCTAAGAATAAGGCATATGAAGAGTTATATGAAAGGTTGGACATTGAGGCGGGCGAAAAGGACCTGTACTGATTAGCTAGACAGAGGGACCGAGCTAGGAAAGATGTGCAGCAGATAAAGGTGATAAAGGATAATGAGGGAAACATACTCACAAGTGAGAAGAGTGTGTTGAGGAGATGGAAAGAGTACTTTGAGGGGTTGATGAATGAAGAGAATGAGAGGGAGAGAAGGTTGGATGATGTGGGGATAGTGAATCATGAAGTACAATGGATTAGCAAGGAGGAAGTAAGGATAGCTGTGAAGAGGATGAAGAATGGAAAGGCTGTTGGTCCAGATGACATACCTGTGGAAGCATGGAGGTGTTTAGGTGAAATGGCAGTGGACTTTTTAACCAGATTGTTTAATGAAATCTTGGAAAGTGAGAGGATGCCTGAGGAATGGAGAAAAAGTGTTTTGGTACCGATTTTTTTTAAGAATAAGGGCGATGTGCAGAGCTGTAGTAACTACAGAGGGATTCAATTGATCAGTCACAGCATGAAGTTATGAGAAAGAGTAGTGAAAGCTAGGTTAAGAAGGGAGGTGATGATTAGTGAGCAGCAGTATGGTTTCATGCCGGGAAAGAGCACTACAGATGCGATGTTTGCTCTGAGAGTGTTGATGGAGAAGTACAGAGAAGGTCAGAAGGAGTTGCATTGTGTTTTTGTAGACTTAGAGAAAGCATATGACAGGGTGCCTATAGAAGAGTTGTGGTATTGTATGAGGAAGTCGGGAGTGTCAGAGAAGTATGTAAGAGTGGTACAGGATATGTACGAGGGTAGTGTGACAGTGGTGAGGTCTGCGGTGGGAGTGACGGATGTATTTAAAGTGGAGGTGAGATTACATCAAGGATCAGCTCTGAGCCCTTTCTTATTTGCAATGGTGATGGACATGTTGACAGATGAGATCAGACACAGATTTAACACTTTTGTGCTGCATTTATTGATGTTGTTGAATTTATCACTGTTTTTCAGCCTGCACTTGTTAAAGAAATACCATCTGTTTGTTAATATACTGCTCTTAAGTTGTTTTAACAGTATTCTGATATTTCCTAACCTCCTCTGACACTGCAAAAGCTGTTCTGAGTTTTGCCAAAACATTTTTAAGTTTTACAGAGTTTTTTTTGTGTTTGTAGAAGTTTTCCTATGTTTTTACACGTTTTTCTGTATTTGTGAACATTTCTCATGGTTTGTAAACGTATTTCCAAAGATTTCTTATACTGCAGGGGTTCTGCCTTTTGTTGTAAAGCATTTGTTACTGCACTTGAACTCAAACAGAATATATGTCTGTGAATGAGAGGGAGGATAGAGGAATGGTGAGGATGCAAGGAGTAGAGGTGGCGAAGGTGGATGAGTTTAAATACTTGGGATCAATAGTTCAGCGTAATGGTGAGTGTGGAAGAGAGGTGAAGAAGGGAGTACAGGCAGGATGGAGTGGGTGGAGAAGAGTGTCAGGAGTGATTTGTGACAGACAAGTACCAATAAGACTGAAAGGGAAGGTCTACAAGAGGGTAGTGAGACCAGCTAAGTTATATGGGTTGGAGAAAGTGGCATTGACAAAAAGGCAGGAGTTTGAGCTGGATGTGGCAGAGTTAAAGATGTTAAGACTTGCACTGGGTGTGACGAGGGTGGACAGGATTAGGAATAAGTATATTAGAGGGTCAGCCCAGGTTGGAAGGTTTGGAGATAAAGCCAGAGAGGCAAGATTACATTGGTTTGGACATGTGCTGAGGAGGGATGCTGAGTATATTGGGAAAAAGATGCTAAGGATGAAGCTACCAGGTAACAGGAAAAGAGGAAGGCCTAAGATAAGGTTTATGGATGTGGTGAGAGAGGACATGCAGGTGGTTGGTGTGACAGAGCAAGATGCAGAGGACAGGAAGAAATCGAAACAGATGATCTGCTTTGGTGACCCCTAATGGGAACAGCCAAAAGAAGATGATGACTAATACATCAGAACAACTGTTTATTATTATATTTTAATTTGTTATAACCCAAAAGAGACAGCATGGGGACTGACACACTGATGTGATTATGAGTTTCATTCCAGTTGCTTTCCTCCCAAAATGATGTCTGGGCTCCAATAATATGACATAGCCTGTAAATCATAAATTAGGTTTTGTCTTTCCTTCATTCAGTTACAAAGACAGTTTTACTTGCTATGAAAACAGAGACAGTGCTTCTTTTTAACTGAACGTCTCTAATCTTTGCTTTCTTTAAACTGATATAAACCCTTACTGGTCTATTTCCATTTTCTAAAATACAAAAGAGATAAAAAGGCAGGTTTTTAACACGTTGAAGTGGTAGTTCTTAAAAAAGAATTCAAACCCTCCCAGGCTCCATCCCCTCCCCCACATTATTGAAAAGTGTGAAAAGTTGTAAGATTTACTTAATAATTGATATTAACCTTAATAGTAATATTAATCTTAACCTAATAATCACTTATAAACCTATGATACGGTGAGAAAAAAATAACTTGAATAAAATTATTTACATTGAAGGTGAAACTTTTCTTTAAAAATGACCAACTGAAGAGCATCTTTGTGGCACAGAAGGATAAAGCCCTGACTATGCTGCAGATAGTCAATGTCTGAGTGGTAGTGTGGGGAGCAGGGAGGTGTAAGTGAGCAGCGCTTGCCATGTTACCTATCTGGAGGGGGGGGGGTTCAGCCTTGCTGACAAACACAAATAAATGGATGTAGGGGTATTTCTGGCACAGAGGGATTGCTAGGTGCACATAGCCAGGACAGCTTTTAAGGGAGAGGTTAGTAACTCTCCCAGAAGGCTGTGCATAGTGGAAGTCACATTTCCCATGAGGAATAGTTAGGCCAGGTGTTGGAATGTAGTTGGTGTAACTTGTTAGACTGGCACAACTGCACAACTCCTTACTCTTGCCCCCAGATAATGAATCAGCTGATGTGGCTGTCATTCCCAGAAAGGAAAGGATGAGCCCTGAAGCTCTCACTTTTCATGGGAGGTGAATGGGACAGGCTGTTACATCGTACTGAGCAACAGATGGACCAGAGGGAAGCAAAAAGGACAGGCAGTGAGTAGGGGAATGTGTGCACACAGAAAAATAAAATGACCATCTCTGCATTATATTTTATTTATTTATTTATTTATTACATTTGTTGACCAGGTATGTCTGACTGGGCCAGAGGCCCGTTTTCAGCGGAGACCCAGAAAGAAAAGCTCCATAGTAATATAAGACAATAAACAAATATAGTAACAGTAGACATTAGTACAGTAGAATTATTTACAGCATCTAGAAAACAGTACAAAGCAAGGTTCATTTTACTAGTGGAGAGCCAGGGAGGAAAAACTCCACAGTAGCACAAAACAAACAAGTTACAGTAAATATAATACAAATAGTAGAACTGAACAAGAGCAAACGGTAGAAAGTATATAAGTTAAAGTTTACAAAAGGGATGTTAGATGATCAGGTGAGATAGGTAAGTAAGAGTGGGGAACTACAATAGCCTGGGGAGAGGCAGGAGCAGAGCCTGTGTCTGGTGAGGTATTCCTTTAGGAGTGATTTGAACTGATTATGAACTGGAGTTTTTGATATAGTGTCTGGGAGGGTGTTCCAGAGTTTGGCTATTCTGTGTGAATAGAGGGAGTCACCATGTTGGTTGTGGGAGTTGGATACTTTTAGAAGGAGTCTGTTGGAAGATTTGACGGATCTGGGATCTGCTGTTAGTATTAGGTTGGAGTAAAGAGGAGATGGCAGGGCAGTTGTTGGGGTGCTAGATTATTTTGCGGGCTAAGGATAGTTGATTGAAAGATAGGTTGGGGAGCTCTAACCAGTTTAATATTAAAAGAGATGAGCAGTGGTGGGATTTGTGTGGGTGATTTGTGGCAAATTTGGCAATTTTATGGTAAGAAGATTCTAGATTGTTGAGGTCAGCCATAGAAAAGGGTAGATGGAAGGTATGTGCAAGCAGTGGCTAGTCTGGCATTTGAAGTTAGGAATGGTTTGGCCCTGTATAGGGTATGTAGTTTGATGTGTACTTTTTTGATGGTTTGGGCAATATGTATGTCAAATTTTAGTTTGACATACATATTGAATTATAGTTAATTTTTATGAGCAGGGCCATAACAAGGGTGACTTGAAGGGGGGGGGGGTGACTGCCCCTGGTGCAAGCTGTTAGGGTGTGCAAATGATAGGTGCAACTGGGGTATTAATGCACTACTGGCATTCATTAATGGAGCCACAAAGATATCCCTGCTTCACAAATGAATGCCAGTATTGCGTTCATACTTGCAGTTAGTAGCTCAGTATGCGTGTTACAGTTGTAGCAAGCAGCTTGCTACAGTTACAGAATAACTTTTTTTTTGTTATGTTTTCATTGAGTAGTGGCTTGAGTCTGGGACACTGCAAAACTGCCTAGGGACCAGATGGCCTAGTTATGGCTCTGTTTGTGAGAAAGAATCAAGGCAAATACCCAAGTGCTAATAATGTTTGTATATTCCTATAAGCAGCATTATTCTGTTGGAGGTCTCACAGCTTCCTTCTTTTTCTTCATCAGTATGAGAACTGACATCATTATATTGTGTTTCTCTTTACATTTTGCGTTATCTCATCTGCCTTTCTCCACAAGGTTTCCATCATTTACAGTGTCCAGAAAATTGAATGCTGATCCAATGATATTAAAATGACTTTTCAAACTCCAGAATTCTGCTTGCCAATGCAAATAGAATATTGGGATTTGTAGTCACTGCCTCTGGATGGCAGTTTTGTTTTGTTGCTTTTGTGATGCGGTCCATGTTCTAAAAAAAAAGTGAAGAGGTGTGGCTTTTGGGCTCCCTATTGAAGTATCAGCACTTGTAACACAGAATACTGACACGTCGAAAAAAAAAATTGAGACCGCAGAAGTATGAATATCAAACATCACTCTTTTCCTTTAAACGTCTTTTTTGCTGTGGGACAAACTCCCCCCCCCACACACCTTAAGCTTATATATACCAACTCAGAGATTGCTATTGCCATGCCTCTGAGAACAAGGAACATTCAGAGAAATGGCTCTCTTGGACTTGGTATACCAAATTCATTTTTCTCATTCTGTCTCCATATTTTGGGACTCACTACATGGGTCCTGATATTCCTTATGGTTACTATTGCTTTTGTCTATTTTTTTGTTTGTTTGTTTGTTTTCCAAAGGTAGAGACCCTAGTTCTGACTGATGCTTTGTTTTTTCGTTGCTTTTTGTGGGCATAAATATTGACTTTCCTCGAAGGACCTCATACTTTCTATAGAAACAGACCACCTGCTTCTCATTACCTGAATGAGTTGCTCTGCCTTAGTGCTTCTGCACCGCTTTTCTTTCTTTCTGTTCTTCAGTGACCAACGTATCAAAATGAGTTACTCAGTTTTCATAAGAAACACATAAATGAAGTTTGGAGCTGTTGCACATAAACTGATCTGGATCTACTGTTGTTGTTGTCTTTCGGCTTTTCTCGGTTAGGGGTCGCCACAGCGGAACTCCAGTCCGCTAATGATTGGAAGTAGATTTTGACAAACGCCAAGGTGGCAGCTCGACGTTCAACCTTTAATGAAGGCACGCCCATTTACGCATGTCTTTCGAATGCCCACCCAACCGCGGGGAGGACATGCAGACTCCACACAGAAGGCACTCCCCGCACTCCAGCCAAGAATCAAACGGGAGAACCTCTTGCTGTGAGGCAACAACTCTACTGCTGCACCACTGCGGATGTTGATCTGGATCTACTATAGCCCTTATTATGTATTTCTAACACTAACACTGCACCAGTTGTATCCATTTAAAATCACCATTCCTTCTTTTTCTGAATTGGGAAGAGATAGTCAAGTGTGATATCCTACGGTAACAGACATTTAGTGCAGTCACAGGTTTATCTTTACCTGAAGAACATTCAGTGCTGTACATCTGCTCATGTCAATCTTCTGATATCCCAGTCAATATGAAGTTACTATAGAATAATTCCAAATATGTTACTGCCTGCTAAAATAGCAGTTTTATATAAATGCTTTAAGAATTGTATTGTGAATTCAAGGCCTAGACCTGCAGCACATGTATATAAAACATACTAATCCATGTTGATAAATAAAACATCTCTATCAATTCAAGTAGTTGTTTTTTTTTAAGTTGCTGGTATTGCCAAATTTAGATATACAAGTGTTAAATCTGTATGATGAATATGTTTATAGTTACTTTACTTATCAATATATTTATCTCTTTTGCTTATATATTTATTCATCTCTTTAATTTTACAGCTTGGATTTTTCAAACGACCACTGAAGGAAAAACAAGAAGGGGAGGAGTATAAATAGGAGGAACAAAGCATTTTTGCTGTAGCTGTAGCATTTTTTTAAGACCAAACTGTAAATTATATTGTAAAAATGTCCTTATGTGCACTGTATGTACTATCATACATTGTATGGGTGTCAATGATTTGTAAAATTATGAAGGAGATATTATGATTATTTTGACAATTGTAAAATAAGTAACAGATCCTGTTAGCTAATGCTTTTGCACAAAAATTCTGTGAACTGTAAATTTAAATTATTTTGTATAAGACTGTTTGCAAGCACTCACTTCTTTCTCAAGGGTAAGCTGTGCACTGGGAATGTTTGAATTAATTCTTATCCTTACTTATATTGTTTCTGTTTTCAGTATTTTACCTTTTCCTTGTGTCCTTGATTAACGAAGCAATATCACAGTTGTTCACATCATCAGCAAAGAAGATTATAGAGACAAGTGCCTGTCCAGTGAACATAGTGAATATTTTTCTTTGCTAATGCAAGGAGTGTGCAGAGCTGTCTTTTGTCTTAGACTATAAGGTTCACTGTAGGCCCAGAGTCTAACAAGAGAGACCACCATGAGTGACAAAACTAGTACTCCTAGTGATATAGGAGTAGAAGAAACATGATCAAAACAGTTTTGCAAAATTATGTTTAGGCACTTGAGCAGGTGTATAGCATACTGCTGTGCAGTCAAATGCAAGTTTCACCTGAACAGAGCTCATGGGCCCTAAATCATATGGACTGTGTTATATATACAATTTATAAGGGCTGAATTTTAGTTAATATAGCTTGATGGGGTTTAATGGAGACCACACTGCTTATGTCTTAATTATGAGATCCAATGGAAAGAATTTTAACTAGAAGAAAATATAGGATGGTGGTCATGAATATTTTATATGGCTCAATAAGGCGTGAATCCACTATAACTTATTAAACCATGACAGTAAGATGGGATTGGTTGCCTATAAAAGTGTCATCCGGCAGGTATTAAAATTGTGCAAAGGGTACATGCCTGTATTGCTTCCTACAGAAATAGGATGGCAGAATTCTGCTAAGATATTTTTTGACATTTATTTGATTCAAAAAAATCTGAAAACTATAATATTATGCCATAGCTGCTTCTAAGGTATCCCCTTATGATGACATAGTGTCCTTTCCCTTTGGTTTGCATTTTATAGTAGAGAGTTTGTAAGTCTCAACACTTCCTTTGCATACCCCATCTCTGTGCATGCATACAAGGCTTTTAGCCATCTCCTTCCAAAACAATTCCAACATTATAAGAATCCTGAATAATCAGCATATTCAGGAGCCAGTATGGTATGCTGTATTAAGACGTGGTGTACCAATCGTACTACTGTAAGCAGTGGGTATAAGGAGGGGATACTCTGAACAGAGAACATTACCATTTTACTTAGGAGCTGCAGATGACTCGGGACAATGACTGCTGTACATTGATTCAAGAGATGGGGGTAGACATTGAGCAATGTATGTTAATTTGACAGGTGAAAGAGAGAGAGAGAGAGTTAACATTAAAAATGAGCAGTCTGCTATTCTGTAGGTCATCTGCATTAAAGACAGTACCCTATGGAATAAACAGTTTAACTTTCTCTGCAAAACATAGAAGTGGATACCAGGGACAGTGAGCATAAGTGCAAATGACACTGAGCGGTGGAGGATGTACTAATGTGAATAAGTTAATGTAACGCTGATGGACAGCGGTGCATTTGTATTATTTGTATGACATGCTTCATGCTGCGGTCACTAGGATAGGTGTGAATATGTAGCTGCTGCTTATGCTTTGACATTGGATATCTACTAAGGTAGTTATTATGTAGACATGAACATAGTTAGTACTACTCAACCAGATTTACAGTGGGCCTAGATCAAGTAACAAAGACTGCTGTTCAGTGATTCTCCTGTTCATGAAATCTAACCATTGTAAATACCTTCAGTGTGGAATATAAAATCTGAATATATTGTCTTGGTGTTATGGAGATGTAGATGACTTCACGTGTTTAAATCCGTGTCTGAGGGCAGTGAACAATTAGAAACATTTTGTTTTGTTTTTTTTTTTCTTTTCAGCTGATGTAAATTGATTACTCCTTGCTTAATTTTAGCTTTGTTTTACATTACTGAAAGTCTTGTCAGTTAGTCTACATGACATCCAAGCAATAAGCAGTGCTAGAAGACTGTCTAATCTGCAGTGTGTGTCCTACAGATTCTGTAGAACAACACCAGATGTCTATTTTGGAAGTGCTGTTCTCAAGGATCATCAACAGCTTTTGTGCCTTAAAGGAGATCAAAATAACCAGCAAATGAACTGCAGCCCTGTGACTCCCTTAGTGGTGCCTATTAGTACAATGACTGCAAGGGATTTTGGGATTGAAGTATCAGACATTATCCCAGCTATGAGTAATAAAACCCTTTTGTTATTGTCTGTATATAGTTTGGTGCTTATTTTATACACATATATATATATATATATATATATAGTAATGAATGATAAAACAAGTGATGAGGAGGTATAATACAGACATATGTTGAACAATGCTTCCTGAACTTTGAATGCAAATCCCTCTGAGTTTATTAAAGTATTCCACATCAAGAGGGCATATTATATTTGAGTTTCAGGTATTACTTCATACTTCCAAACATAACTTGTAACAATGTTCAGGCCAGTGTCCTCAGAAGATAGATGATGTAAGTAAGAAAGTACGAGACAGAGAAAAATTAAAAAAAAATGTGAAATTGAGTGATAGACAAGTGTACAGATTAACACCCCATAGTATCATATCTTCCTTCTGTGATGTATGGAATTTTTGTGCATTTATTTATTGGTCAAACAATATTGTGTATATTTGAGTATAGTGACTGAGAGAAAGTTTACCACACAGGCCTTTAACTGACAGGAGTCTACATTGTTAGTGCCATAGTATGAAGCGGGTTTATTTTATTGTTTTCATTTTCAATTAAATATAAACCACTGAAACAAATGTAAAATAAAAAGAAAAATCTGTGTTCACCTGTACAGAATTACTGTGGATGGACTTTTCAACATAAATTTGACACATGAATTTTGAGGATTTTTTCTGCCTAGTTTCACAGATAAGGAATAAAATTGGCAGAGTCACAGTAATAATCCAAGTTTAATAGTAAATATCTGTGTCCGGTTAACTATCAAAGTATAAAGACATGCACATTTGTGTGCCTATTTTTTTTTAAAGATAGTGAACTCTGGAATTCAATCCACTCTTCTTTTCTACTGGCTGCATCTTGTTGATAGCTTACTTAAAATCTATTTTCAGTAAATGGCCTCAAACGTCTCTGAGCCATTTGCAGTTTCAAGACAATTGTCTTGCACTAGCATTATATGATCATATGATGTTTGATGTTCTAAATCTTTGATCACACAAATTAGACCAGTATACATACACATATACATATTATATATATATATATATATATATATATATATATATATATATATATATATATATATATATATATATATATACATGTTGGCAATGGTAACAACAAAGGTGTTTGTTGCATCTGGGAGTTAAACATTTTTTAGTAAAAAGAATCAATATTTTTCTGTGTCCTCGATCCTCCTATAATAACAAAAAAAAAAAACAACTTCTTAGTTTTACCTGTTCATTCTCTTTCATTAAAGAATCAATGGTTTGAAAAAAAAGGCTGAAGGGGTTCCTCTAACAAAAATGTGCTATGTCCTTCTTACAGATAATATAGATTTCTGCCATCTCCAGCAGTTTGGAGTTTCAGATGTGACAACCATCTTGCAAGGAGTGTAACAAAATCCATAAAGCAGCTCCCATAGAAAAATGTCCACTGCTCTGAATGTGAAATCTTATGAGGAGTTAGCAAGAACAGTTTCTATATATATTTTTTATTTTTTTTTCCTTCTTGTGACCATGACCTGCTATTTTATATCCACCCAACCTGGAATGAAAGATGTAATGTGCTTTTTGTTTTAGTCAGTGGTTTATAGCCCTGATGTAGTATCTCAGTGTAGCATGTCTGAAGAGATACTGGCTGATATAGGTTTTAGTATAGATCTGAAGTAGAGATGCTCTTAACTGCTGGTGAATCTAGTAGTGGAGGGTGGAAGTGAGAGGTCAACATGTGCTCGCCCATGTTGGAGGAAGAGATGTCAGTGTGGTCCTGACATAGATGCCTGATCCTGTTTGGGTCAATGATGGGATGCACAGAGGTTGCTAAGGCTGCTAGGAAGTCTTCAGTCTGCAGATCAGTGCTGCACTGTAAAATCAGTTTCCTGCTTGGGCAGAGAAGTACTTTGTCCACCCAGGGTAGTTAACTTTTTGCTGACTCTGATTTATCTTAGGCACCTCTCTGGCTTGGGTTTTATCTGTTTCATGATAAGTATATGGTCTTGCTATTGCTGTGTATCATAGCATTGTGGAATGCACAACTATAACACACTTCTCACTTGCCCGTAAGTGATGCCCCTCTGCTTTCCTTTAAAGAACCCCTCCATGCCACTGGGAACAAAATTTCATGATTGATTGGTTTGTTGATTGACTATTTCCACTTGCTAACTTCACGTTGTAGTAAACGTCTTGGAAATTTGTTTTTCTAGTGCCCTTAGGAGCTTAGAGCTTAAGTCCACATATGAAGGGGGGCTGTATTTGGTCTTTAACAAGGATAGGTTGTCTCTTAGAACCAAACCACATTTCCTCCAAGAAGTGATTTCCAAGTTTCACTGAAACAATCATCTCCTGACTTTCTTAATAGTAGTAGAAAGCAGGAAAGAGAAAAATCCCTTCAGACTTTTGATGTACACTGCCTGTGAAAAATGCACATGAGCTTAGGAAATGGACTTGCTGATCAGTTAATTTGCTTGGAGGAGGGAAGGGATTACACTTGTGAAACACACATTTTCAATAGATGACCTGCTACATTTTCTGTTATCAGGAGCTCACTAACTACCTACTGGCTAATGATGTGATCAAAACACACTGCAGTGCTAGGTCTGGTAATATCTCTGTTGCAGACATCTGCAGAGTGACCAATTAGTCTTTGGGGTGCTTCACCAAACATGGTTGTCTTGACTGTAATTCTGTCAGCAAGGCCTTCTTTGCTAAGACTCCACTTAAAAACTTAAGTTTTGTGAGCTCTGTTTGTTTGTGGTCTGTGGTTCTTCTAGCCTGGTGGTTTACTCTTTGGAATTAAATCAATTACTAGCCCCATCAAGGAGCAAGTCATTTAAACTGACATATTCAAATCATTTCTGAAAAGAGACACTTTTACATAGAGAATTTACATGATTAGCACATAAACAGAAATATGTAAGTAATCGATGTAAATGCAGATTGAGTTTAAATAAGACTCTAGGCAGTACAACAGTAAACCTACAGTTGGATGATACTCATACCTCTCACATACCTTGCAATGACTATATTACATAACAGTTTGAGTGGGATTGCAGAAACAAAGTCATACTATCTGAGGCATTGATTTTGAAGGCCCACCAATAAGGCAGCATTTCATGTCCATGGTCTGTATGACAGATTTGCTGGGTGATAAGCAGCAGTGAATTGATAAAAAAAACAGTATAAGAAATATAACGTGGAAAAAGAACATGAGAAAGAATGTTGTAATGTAATGATATGTCTCAGGAAATAAAACCATTTCTGAACAAAGCTTAAATAAGCAACACCCATATTATCTTGACAAATTGATTTCATAATCCTGTTTTCTGCATGCATTCAAGAAAATCACATTCTTGTTCTATTTATAGCCCACATACTGACATTATATCCAGAGTACATTGATAACATCTAGGTCCTAAATGTTGACACTGGCTTAAACCAGATTTAGGTTGCATATATATTTTTTTGAATAGTAATTGGATAATGTAATTGCTATTTTCTACCCAATGCACTTTATGCACGGTGCCAACAAAGCATGACATATTATTTTCCCTTGTATGTGAATTGTATATTTTAATTTTGATGATGTACAAAAAAAACCCTGTTGCCATTGTTTACTATGCTGTGTCACAAAATATTTAATGACTCATACATCCAGTATTCTGTTTATATATGTGATACCTATTCTAATAAACTCTGTGCAACATCACATGGGGCTAGCGCACCCATAGTACCAACGCCATAGGAGAGTCATAGACAAAGGTACAAAATGAGGCAAGACACTATATGCAGTTTTACTCCATTGTGCAGCCATAGTACTTCATGTATGGAATAACTATGGAATAACTATGCAAAGGACCTTTCTCCTGGATCATCGACAATTTGCAAGCATGGCACCATTTTGATGCATGCCGTTCACAGTGGCATAACCACTGGTATTCTAATTATGTACACTGAGATGTCGTACAATCCCAC
>NC_056726.1:637901126-637988626 GCF_019279795.1 Protopterus annectens | reverse complement strand
AGTGCCTAACTTACCCCTTGCATGCATGCATGCATGCATGCATACATACATACATACATACATACATACATACATCTCAAACTCTTAGTGTAAGAAATCTGGACAAAGCCTGACAAAACTGGGACACAAAGGCCCAAAAATAGGGACATATTTTAAATATTGCTCTTATAAATTTAGAAAGTTGCTAAAGTAATAGGGTTTGTATTAACATACATTTTCTGGAGGATTTGAAGTCTGAAACTCAAAAGTATGTCATTATTTAGTGACCTCAGTCCTTAGATCATCCCAGTGATTTGCCAGAAAAACATAAATTTTATGAGAAACCCACCAAAAATATGAGCCAAAATCTGGACATTCTGTGAAAATCTGGGCAGTTGAGAGGTATGCATACATAAATACCAATATTTCAAGCATGGGCATTAATAGGATCACTGGGTGTTACTAGGCTAATGCCACTAGGGCCCTTACAAGCATAGCCAACTTCTACCCTTATTTCCATGGTCAGCACCTATTGCCCCTGTCTGAGAGGGACACAGGTGGATCCCCTGGGAGGTGAATATATGGTTACCCATCCAATTGTTGGGATTGCATTTGAATAGGGCCAGTGAAGTGTTCTGTTTGACATGAAGTGGGAGTCTGTTCCAAACAAAGGTGTGGTAACCTCTGTGAGACAAATCTGTCCCTCAAGCAGGTTATATGTCACAACAGGTTATGGTCTTTAGAGCGAGTAACCTGAGTACCATTTGACTTACGGAGATGCAGCATTTCCAAAAAAGCAGGGTCAGAGATTGCATTGTATGCAAGGCAGAGATCGCCTCTGAGTAATCTGTATGAAACAGAGTAAAGTGACAGTGATTTCAGATGATCCACATAGGCCAGATGCTGAAGACCTAGAATTTGCCTTGTGAGGAATCTTTGTGGTCTCTCCAGTTGCTGCAGGTACTTGAAAAGATACATATCAAAACGGGAGTTATACTCACTTATTGGCCTGATGAGGGAAGAGTGCATGGAGTTTATAACTTTGTTTTTTTCTGGAGGCAATGCCCTTATTTATGAGATGAGCAATATAGAATGGTCTTCTTACCACTGTGGAGACATGGTGGTCAAAGATGAGTTTGTTGTCAACCTGTGTGCCCAGGTCTCTCACCACTGAGAGTTAGCAGGAACATCACCCTTACTAATGACTTTGGCACCAATCATTTGTTTGTGTAAGACCCTGTTGTAGGATGTTGACATCATCTGGAGATTCTATGACCACTCCCAGTTTGCAATCATCAGCAAACTTGGTTAGCCACAGACCTTTTTTGTGGTGAAATAGATTCCAAACAGCAAAGGTTCCAGGACTGATCCCTGTGGAACACCACTGGTTACAGGTCTGTTGTTGGAGGTGGATTACCCTATTTGCCCTTAATCCCCCTTTAGCCTGCCAACATACCAAAACAGTTGTTCCCATAGTAAGTATCCAGGCTATTCTTAAAAACATCTAAATGAGTGCTTGCCTTAATGTAGTTTGGTAGTCTATTCCATGCATCAGCTGCTCTCTCAGAGAGCCAATTAGTACACTTTTCATTTCTATATATAGGTTTCCTGATGACTGTCTACTACTTTTTGATAACCCAAAACATTCTCAGAGGTAGTTGTCTCTAAATACTATATATAACTGAATGAGGTCTCCTCTTAAATATCTATATGAGATAATGAACAAGTTCAGATATTTTAGTCTTTCATAATAACTTCAATTTTCACATCCATGGATGCTCTTGGTATATTTCTGCTGTACTCTTTCCCTCTTTGTACTCATGCTTGTTTTATTATAAGGTTTCCATATTGTTATTCCATACTCAAGTTTGGGTCTAATGTAATTAACAAACAATCGTGGATTCAGTAAACTCTGTGTAGACTACACTCTCAATGCATATTAATGAGGTGTGGTATGCCTAAGCTAGGCATCGTGGTTCGCAACCGTATTGCTGGCCACGAAACATTGTAAGTGAATGTGGATATCAACTCCAATGAAAGGAAAGCACATACAGTCTGCAGATTTGTGCAGAAGGTCACAGTGATCACCAGGGCTGTACACATAACTTCTCAAATGCTTAGAGCAATAAATCTGGACAAAGGATGAAAACTAGCATTAATTATTGCTATTACAAACATAGAAAGTTGATAGAATGACAGATTTTGCATATGGATGAATTTTCTGAAGGGTATAAAGTCTGAATCTGAAATGTCTGTCACATACCTTTCAACCTCTTATTGCAAAAACTCTGGACAAAGCCTAATAGAATTGGGGGACAAAGGCCCAAAAATAGGGACAGATTTTAAATACTGCTCTTATTAACGTAGAAAGTTGCTAGAATAACAGGATTTGTATTAGCATGCATTTTTCTGATGGATATTGTCTGAAACACAAATGTATATTATTATTCAGTAAATTCAGTACTCAGATCATCCCAGTAATTTGCCAGTAAATTTTATGAAGAACAGACCAAAAATATCAAGTAAACATCTGAACATTCTGTAAAACTCTGGACAGTAGAGAGACGTCATGATCTGTCACTATTTTCTGACTTCAACAATCAATAATTTACCAATGATTTGCCAGAAAACTAAAATTGTATGAGAAATAGACCAAAATATGAGGCAAAATCTAGTCATTCTGAAAAAAAATTGTCCAGTTGAGATGTATGGCTGTACAAATAGTTGTCATTCCAACTAAATGAGAGGACAAATAAACAATAATAGGGATGTATATGACAATAGATGTCACATGGGAATGTTTTTCGAATGTAACACTCTCCACCTCTTAGAGTGAAAAATGAAGACAAAGCCATAAAATGGGGGAAGAAACGGCCAGAAATAGGGGCAGATTGTTAATATTCCACATCCATACTTATGAAGTTGATCGAATATATAGGTTGTACATTGGTAGGAACTTTCTGAAGAGCATGAAGTTTGAAACTCAAATGTCTGTCATCAGTTACTGACTGCACTCTGCAATGACATGCCAATGATTTGCCAGGAAAACAACATGTTTTGAGGAAAAGATCACAAAAATGAGACAAAAAAACAGACATTCTGCACAGATCAGGACAGTTGAAAGGTATGTACCTAAATGTCTGTAATATTGAGTCACATCAGTCCAGAGATCATTCCGGTTATAAGGCAGAAAGCCACATATTTGACAAGGAAAACATGTGGACATCCTGGGACTATTTGAACATTTGAAAGGTATGAATGTGAAGTATATGGTCCAAACACAGTACAGAACAGTCTACCTACAGTGCAGAGTATTGTGATATCCCATTCCTGGCATTCTGTACTGAAACTGTATTAATAATATGTAACATGACATGGGACATGGGACTGCCATGTAAAATGATCACTCAGGGAAGTGTGTGTATTGAATAAGGACACATAGATGAATTGTAGAAATGAACACAGGGAAAGAATACAGGTGACACTCCCCATTGTACAGCAGAGGAGAGCATGTCAGTGGAAGATGGTTGTAGCAGCAACACCAAACACATATCCATATGGTACAGTATGGACTATACAGTGAAAATGGGTTGTCTGAGACTGTCACAAAAGATGACAGAACAATGGAGAGGATGTGTGTGTGAGATAAGCATCCTTACATGAATAACATAGAGGACATCTATCAGGGATTTGGCATACAACTGTGGTATGGTGCATATTGGGAAGCTGTGCAAGGTGATACACCTGAATATGAGTGTACTCTCAGCAGAGGTCTCCAGAATGATGGCCACAGGTAAAAGATCATGGCAAACATTACAAGAACCAACCACAATTGTGGACAATATCTGAATAATAGTACCACTAATCCCATGCCTCTGACATAACATATGTGATGTGGAGTGATAACAGATGAAACTGCACATACACTGGACAACTAGTATGATAGATCCACACTCTATGAGGGTAACCATGCACACTGTCCTGGTACTATACTATCTGCAGGATGTGTAAGGAGGGACATTGCTATACCTGTATGTAACAGTATGGCCAATATGGGTTAGTTGCAATGTATGTATGGCATATATCTATGGCACAATTCACACTATCACAAATGATATACATTTGATTAATGTTGTTAAACACCTATGTATGCAGTGTGTGCATAAGGTGAACAGGTAGCACACATGCATCTGGCGTAACAACTCGATTGGTGTTCCTCACCATCAGACACTCATGTATATTCCCCAGAAAGCATACCTAGGTATGGCCAATAAGCTATGTGATAGTGCACTGTGACAAAGGTGACAAAGGTGTTGCACATCAGTTACATGGAACATGTGTAGGGAGGTACATGGAGATGGGTGTATTCTACTCAGTTATTGGTGTGATGATGGCTGGGAACCATGACATTAGTATGCCCTCTGATGTGCATGTCCTTCACATACCCAGCACTTTTGTTACAGTCAAGGGAGTAGTCAGCACTGTGACCTCATGCTGCTGAATGTACCACTTACCCTCTACACTAGGACACAGGTCACATACCTATTGGTCTGATTATAGGGTGTGATGTCCACATTATACTTGGGTGATGTGTCTGTTTCCTGATGCAACACATCCCTTCATGAGTCTCGTCAATGCAGGTGTTGTCATGACTATGGCAGTAGTCTCTGGTATGTATTGACACTGTATGTATTATAATAATATCACAGTTGGCACCAATGATTGCCCACAAGCTGTTGTCCTTCAGGCAGCTATTTGGACACAGCATGTGTATGCCATCTGTGATGTCCATCACTTAATTAAGGGACAACCAAGGGCCTAGCGGAAACTCCTGGTGTACTGACCTGATCAATGGACCTGAGATATATCACACATTTCAACACAGTGAAATGCCACATGTGTCATACACTGGTATAACCATTTGGTGATATACAGTGGATATAAAAAGTGTTCACACCCCTGTTAAAATGCCAGGTTTTTGTGCTATAAAAATGAGACAATAATAAATCATTTCAAAACTTTTCCCCTCCTTTAATGTGACCTAAAACCTGTACAATTCAATTGAAAAACAAACAAATCTGTTAGGGGAAAAATATAAAAAATAAAAAAACATAGAATAAGCTGGTTGCATAAGGGAGCACACCCATAAACTAATACTTTGTTGAAGCACCTTTTGATTTAATTACAACAGTCTTCTTGGGTAGGAGTCTATCAGCATGGCACATCTTGACTTGGCAATATTTGCCCACTCTTCCTTGCAAAAGCACTGCAAATCTGTCAGATTGCAAGGGCATTTCTTATGCACAGCCCTCTTCAGGTCACCCCACAGATTTTCTATTGGATTTAGGTCTGGGTTCTGGCAGGGCCATTCCAAAACTTAAATTTGCTACTAGTGAAGCTATTCTTTTGTTGATTTGGATCTATGCTTGGGGTCATTGTCATGTTGAAAGGTGAATTCCTCTTCATCTTCAGCTTTCTAGCAGATGCCTGAAGGTTTTGGGCCAAAAGTGACAGATATTTGGAACCGTTCATAATTCCCTCCACCTTGACTAAACCCCCAGATCTAGCTGAAGAAAATCAACCCCAAGGCATGATACGGCCACCACCACCATGCTTCACTATGGGGATGGTATTATTTTGGTGATGAGAAGTGTTGTTTTTGCGCCAAACGTACCTTTTGGAATTCTGGCCAAAATGTTCGACTTTGGTCTCATCAGACCATAACACATTTTCTCACATGCTTTGGGAGACTTGATGTATTGTTTTGCAAATTTTACCCAGGCCTGCAAGTTTTTCTGTGTAAGAAAAAGGTTTTCATCTTGCAACCCTACCCCATAGTCCAGACATATGCAGAATACGGGAGATTGTTGTCACATATAGTACACAACCAGTATTTGCCAGAAATTCTTGCAGCTCCTTCAGTGTTGCTGCAGGTCTCTCGGAAGCCTCCCTGACCAGTTTTTGTCTTGTTCTTTCATCAATTTTGGAGGGACATCCACTTCTTTGCAACGTCACTGTTGTCCTATATTTTCTCCACTTTTTGTTTACTGTCTTCACTGTGTTCCATGGTATATCCAATGCTGGGGAAATTTTTTTGTACCCTTCTCCTGACTGATACCTTTCAACAATGAGATCCATTTGATGCTTTGTAAGCTCTCTACGAACCATGGCCTTTGCTGTAGCAGGCAACTGAGTAAATAGCAGGAAAATCCTACTAGGACAGCTGAACTTTATTTGGGGTTAATCAGTCTCTTTAATTGATGGCAGGTGTGTACCCAAGAAGACTGAATGTTGTAATTAAATCAAAAGGTGCTTCAACAAAGTATTAATTTAATGGTGCGCATACTTATGCAACCAGCTTATTGTACATTATTTATATTTTATATTTTTCCCCTAACAGATTTGTTTGTTTTTCAATTGAATTGTACAGGTTTTAGGTCACATTAAAGGTGGGAAAAGTTTTGAAATGATATCTTGTGGTCTCATTTTTTATAGCACAAAAACAGGGGTGTGAGCACTTTTTTATATCCACTGTAGCTGTTTATGGCCACATGTAACAGTGTTGATTGAATACCACAGTGTATCTTTTTGAAAATGCCTGCACCTGTTCAAGTTCCACAAGATGATACTGTTGTCATTGTGCATGCCCTCAATGACCTATTTGAGGACATCTATCAGATGTAACGGACTTGATGTAGCAGTAACAACTCATGCAGATCTGTTGCATGTACCTGGAATATTACTAGTATACATGTAGATGAGGTCCATTATGACATGTTGATCTACCTCAAAGTCGAGGAGAGTCGGAATGTCTCTATACATGCATGCATCAGGTGCTTTCCCCCCAATGCAGGTGGATGCATGTTGATGTACAGGAACATAGGCCATGTGGAGGGTGTGTTGAACTTTGTATTCCACCATATCAGGAAGGTGTATGTGCCAGATCATGCTATAGGTGATCTGTAATGTTGTCACAGCACATTGATTCCATGTGATAGGATAGGCCTGGCAGAAGGTAAGTCAGTACATACTGCCTACTGTGATCTGGCCTAGGGTTTTGATACAATCACATATGCAGGTATCATTGAGAAAACCTCCCAAGCTGGGGATTAAACCTTACATTAGTTGATGGGTAAACAATTGTCTCACTGACAGAGCACATCATGTGACAGCTGGTGAATCAACCTGCACCAGTAGAGCTGTCACCTTTGGCAAACCCCAAAGATCTGTACTTGGCCCTTCACTGTTTGAACTGTATTTCTCAACAGTTCAGGCTAAAGTATATGGTCTTTGGCTTACCGTGTTAGCTGATTCTTGCATATTGTGTGCAATCATTGAGTCCACGACTGGTGATAACATAGTGCAGGAGGACATAACACACACAACTGAATGGTGACAAAGGCACACGATCTACAAATTAATGCAGAAATATCTGTTTATAATGACTGTCTGAAAAGTGGAGTTCCTTGTTAATCACAGCATTGACAACAGTACTGCTATGCAGAAACCCAGTGATACAAGCACTGGGAACATATTTAGATTGCAATCTGAACTTTGACCATCAAGTGTCCACACTGCTATTGAAAGCTTATGTTGTGCACATCATAAGTCATGCCATCATATTGACATCTTTGGACGGTATGAGAGCACTGTAGTCAAACTTCATTGCATCACTAATAAAGTATAATGTTCTTTTTTTACATGTACCTCAGCAGACACATGTAGCAGCTGGAGAGACCACAGGGCTTTCTCAGCAAAATAATACAGGGCCTACACACCATGCCATGATGTATGTGGCTAGATTAAAAGCCATGTCACTGTAAACTTTATTGTATAGGATGGAAAGACCTCTTCCTGGCCCCCAGGGCAGTCTCTGATCTTGCCCTGGTGGGAGTTCTGCATATCCAAAAATGTTATATAGCTGATAACATCAGCAGTGTCCATTGAGGAGAAGATAAGTGTCCCACATGCTGGTGTAAAATGCTCTCTGTAATGGCAAGTAACAGCTCACACACACACACACACACACACACACACACACACACACACACAGCTGACTGCAGTCAGAATAGCACCCCTACCTAAGTACAGAACACAGTATGTTATGCATGCGCCACAGCTCAAGTCTGACTTGAAGCATGTCAGATGTCGGACAATACTTTAGAGCTGATTACAGCAGTGTCTGGTGAGGAGAATATGGTAATAACAATGTCCCTCTTGCTGGTGTAAAAGGCTCTCTGTGATGTCAAGCAAGAGCACAAATACACTCAAACTGTGCCCAGTTGACTGTAGTGAGACTAGAACCCCTACTTATATATTACAGAAAACAGTACTTAATGCAAGTGCCACAGCTCAAGTCCAATTTATACAGGTGGGCAGGTGAACGTATAGTAGATGGCATCAGCAGTCCATGTGGGAGCCAAGAGGTTGAGAGGCCTGAATGAAATGGATGTGTAGGCATGAGCAAGTATCAAAATATTGTCATTGCATAGCAGTGGAGAAGTAACTGTAGGATACTCATAATTGCTCTGCTGTCTGTACACACACACATACCTAGCTGACTGCACTGAGAACAGAATCCCTACCGATCTAAGAACAGAGGCTACAAAACACAGTATGTGATGCAAGCACCACAGCCCTAGTCTGATTTATACAACAGTGCAGGTGAACATAGTAGATAACATCAGCAGGCCATGGGGGCGACAAGAGATTTGGAGGCCTGTATGAAATGGATGTGTAGACATAAGAAGTAACTATAAGATGCACACATCTGCTCTGCTGTCTAGACACACACACACACACACACACACACACACACACACACAGTTGACTGCAGTGAGAACAGAACCCTTACCTATCTAACAACAGAGGCTACAGAACACAATACTTAATGCAAGCACCACAGCTCAAGTCTGATTTATACAGGAGTGCAGGTGAACATAGTAGATAACATCAGCAGGCCATGTGGGAGACAAGAGGTTGATAGGCCTGAATGAAATTGATTTGTAGGCATGAGCAAGTATCAAAATATTGCCATTGCTTGGCAGTGGAGAAATAAGTGTAGATACACACATCTGCTGTGCTGTCTCGACACACCCACATGCACACACACACACACACACACGCACACGCACACGCACACACACACACACACACACACACACACACACACACACACACACACACACACACAGGAGTGTAGCAAGAAAGGAACCCCTGCCTATCTAACTACACAGACTACAGACCAAAGTACGTAACAAAAGCACCACAGCTCAAGTCTGATTTATATAGGAGTGCAGGTGAACTTATAGTAGATGACATCAACAGGCCATGTGGGGGTCAAGAGGTTGTGAGGTCTGCATAGGCACATAGCTTCATAGGTTCATATGAGGCTACCAGCCTAATAACAACAGGGTCTGTAGAAGCCTTGCTGTGTATAAACACAAGTACCCTTATTGAGCATAGGTGGATAGTTATTTTTAGCAGAGCATGTTTGTGAGCAGCACCAGCTTGCACTGTCCATGAAGGACATAGGTGGCAGCTCAGAGGTGACTGTACAGTCACCCTACCAGTTGTCAATGTTGTAATTGACCAGGGTCATTGAGGAGCACTGCTTTACATGCAGTGGGAGCCTATTACAGCCTCTGGGGTGGCACCTATGTCCCCATAGACAAGCTCAGTTTTTCTGCTCACAAAATCACTCTGGTAATAATGACCACCTAAATATGCCTAATAAGAGTACATCTGTTTTTACACAGCCAGGTTTCTATTGTCTCATATATGGTGATTACCATGTACTCGTAAAACTTACCAACACAATATGCGAGAGATGCAAGTATACATTAAATCTAGAACTCTCTCTCTCAGGTAACAATAAACCAGATATCAAACAGGTTGACAGCACATACAATTTACCTCCTCAACAAACCAAGTGCACAACACATAAACTCACATGCACAGAGGTACTCTTTATAAGCTTACTGAAAGAGCAGAGATCTCACAAATGCAAAGCTTCTGCACACATGACATTTCCAACGCAACCTACTACATGCAAAAACAAATGTATCAGTGTCTCCCCCCATTAAGCCCTTAAAGCAAAATACCTCAAAACCAATGTCTTGGTTATAGGTGAGTCCATAGTGAGACACACAGATGTCACCTTCACCAGGCTGTACAAGAAGAAAGTCATGATCCGCTGCCTGTCAGGTGACAGAATCGGCAAAGTCATGCATGCACTCAAGTCTCTCAATAATGATCACAGTTACAACTCTGTCATACTTAGTGTTGAGGTAAATGACTTGAGACTTACCGCACTGGACTATATAAAGAGAGATATGACTGACCTCTCAGATTATGTGTCCCAGACAGGTATGTCCTTAGCCCTAAGCAGCATTCTACTTTCACCCAGGATGATGCCTCACTACAAGCAAAAACATTGTCAACTACAACAATTGGTTTAGCTACTCGTGTCACTCCGGTGGGGTCCAGTAGTTGTCAGGCAGGGATGATATGGTCGCCAGACCACACTGCTTTGCCAGGGATGATCTTCAGTTGTCACCTCTTGCCTTTTGGTTACTGGCCAAGGTACTTGCCACCCCCAGAGTGTCTTTTTTAGGCAATGTCTTAAGAACAAAGTTCCTGACGTAAAAATATCCTCAAAAGACAAACTCAAGGTTATGCTGCTTAATGCTAGGAGTCTAAATCAGAAACTACACTCAATGGAGACACTTCTTACTTGGGAAGATGTTGATGTTTTTATAGTCACAGAGACATGGTTTAGGCCACAGAGAGAACTCCGGCCATGAAGGGCTATAATGCCATCTAAAAGTTCAGACCAAAAAAATGAAGATCCAAAGGAGGAGGTGTATCTATCTTCATAAAAGACACCTCAAGATGGGTTAATCAGTATGACTGCCTAGAGTTACTCCAAGTCCAACTAACTGTAGGAACCCCTCCACCCCACGTCATTGTTAGCTACACATCCACCAACATGAACCATAAAAACCACTCAGTGTCTTCCTGGGCCTACTAGAGTCACTCATAATACAGCCAAGCACTCTAAGCATTGGGTAACTTGAACTATCCTTCCATCCATTGGTATGCATATATGAGCTCAAACATGCTTGCCCTAACATTCCTGCACTTTGTAAACGCAAATTTTCTGGAACAGTCTACACCCCCACAAGGGACTGGAATGTCCTTGACCTAGTACTCACTGACACGGGAGATCGCTGCATCACCCCATGTGTGATACCCTCCCTGATAAGGTCTGATCATAAATCAGTCATGATGTAGCAATTTTACCTGACCCCCCCCCCCCATGATCCAAAAGATGGAAAAATCTCTGTAAAGCAAACTATAGCTTTCTAAGTGGTGGGATATATAGTTTCAAACCTACTGTCACCACTGACAGGAAAGGCTCCTATACAGAGGTGTACACAAATGCCCTGTATAAACACCTTTACAAATGTATAGACTTAGCTGTACCAGAACAGATCAAAGCTTGCTCACAAAAAACAAGCCACCCTGGTGGACATCTAGCATAAATAGATTATCCAACAAGAGAAAGAAACTGATGTCCAGGAATAACAGGAAACAGTCTCAGCAGAAGAATAACCTCCATAGTTTGAACAAGCAAATAAGACATCTTGTAAAGTCCTCTAAAGCTAATTATGAAACTAAATTAGCACCCATAGCTACGGATAACCACAAGGCATTATTTAGCTATGTCTATAATGTAAAAGGAAAGGCCTAGCTTTGCACCAAATTCAGAGTGGACAGTACCACTCATACTGAACCTGAGGACATAGCCAACCTGTTAACAGACAGGTTTGGCAACAATTTCGCACCCTTGTCTACACCAATCATACCCCACAGCATACCTGTCAACAGTTCTCTACCTATTATCTCCAAATAACAGGTGAAAGCCACACTCGTCAATGCCAAAAACACAGCCTTTATGGGACTGGATAACATCCCAGTCTGCTTACTAAACAGTCTAAAGCAAGAGTTAGCAGAACCACTGGGTACTCCCTTCAACCACAGTCTAAGTACTAGCTTTGTCCCGGCAGAGGGGAACACAGTAGCCATAATACCCTTGTACAAAGGGGGTCCCTCAACTGACCCGGGGAGCTATCTACCCACAAGCCTGAATAGCCTTGTCTGTAAGGCCATGGAGTGAATCATCTTGAACCTTATCAACAAAAACACTGGTGATCTTCAAACTCTTCACCTGACACAGTTTGGCTTCATCAAGGGCAGATCATGCCTGTTAAACCTAGTGTAATTCTTCAAGCGTGTCACCAAAGCCCTGGATGAAGGCAAATAAGTACATACTGTCTATCTCAACTTGGCCAACAGCTTTGAAACAATCCCCCACTGAGGCATCATTGCAGAATTCACCAACCTGGGGATTAACCCATATGTCATTAGAGGTGTAGCCAAATGGCTCACCAACAGAACACATACAGTCATAGTTGGGGATTCCACCTCTACCAGTAGACCTGTTATCAGTGGTGTCTCACGGGGATCTGTGCTGGGCCCACCTAATGTTTAGAACGTATTTCTCAGAAAATAAGGCAAAAAAAGTTGGCCTGTGGCTCAACAAGTTCACTGATGACTGAAAACAGGGCATAATCACTGAATCCTCAAACAATGTCAACGTACTACAAAATGTGCTTACATGCATAAATGATTGTTGCCAAAACCAGATATAAAGTTATCCCAAAATAATGCACTGTTATCCATTTTGGCAAAGGAGAAGTCCCTGCAAATTAAAATGTTAATAATACCCCCCATGTTCTAACCCAATGGTGAGAGATTTGGGAATGCAAGTTGATGACAACCTCACTATTGATCATCATAATGTCCACAGTGATAATGAAGACCCTTTGTGTTGCACACCTTATAAGTGACGGTATAGCATCCAAAACTAAGAAAGTTATAACTCCACTGTACTCGTCCATCATCAGACCAATAATAGAATACAATGCTCTCTTTTGTACGTGCCTCACCAGACACCTACAGCATCTGGAAAGTCCTTAGAGGTTTCTCACTAAGAAAATCCAGGGACTTCCAATACATGACATACATGGACAAACTGAAGGCCCTGTCACTGTACTCTGTATCATATAGACTGCTGAGAGGCAACTTGTGGCTGATCTACATAGCAGTCTTGAAAGCTACCTTAATAGAAATGCTCCACCTCTGCAAATCACATGGGACAAGACTCACTCATCTAGGGGCCTTAACCTAACCTGTGACATTATCAGGACATGCTGGAGAGACAGATATGTCTCCCAAAGATTCCAGTCCTATGGAACAAACTCCCATTTCATGTGAAACTGAGCTCCTCAATGACCCTATTTAAGTGTAACTGGGACAGTTGGTGGAAAATCTTACATTTACCTCAGTGGGTTTGTCTATGTCACTGTTAGACAGGGTCAACCAGTGCTGATTATGGAATCGCAAATATGGACTACATATCTTAATCTATAATAGTATCATCCTCCCTGGTAAGATTCAACCATAAAGTGGTCACGTTTGGAGTCACCATCACCCCCAAACCCACATTTAGCTAGGATCAGAAATAAAAACTTCTCCAAAGATGATTACAACCTCCTGAGGGATGGTATAAACAGCTTCACAGCCCCCTCCCCCACTGTAGGAACTGGCACCAATATCCAGTACAACACCAAAGGACTGTATGAGCATTTTTATAGATGCATGGAATCAGGAATACCCAACAGGAATAAATCATCATCCACAAGGAAGGGTAAACCTGTCTGGTGGTTATCTGCAATAAATAAACTCTACAACAAAAGGAAAAAATTGCTGTCCAAGACCAAGAATGAGCAGGTGCCCAATTGGAAGCAATATCCCCTTAGCCAGAACAACCAAATAAGAGCACTAGTGAAATCCTCCAAAGCAAACTTCGAGTCCAAATTGGCCACATCTACTAGAGACAATCATAAGGCCTTCTTCAGATACCGTATGTACACAACCTCAAAGGAAGCACCCAGGTCTGTTCAGAACTGGTGGTCAAGGAAACCACATATATAAATGCTGTAGATATAGCAAACTTGCTGGGAGACAGATTCAGCAAAAACTTCACCCCTCTGCCCCCCCATCAGTATATCAGGACATTCCCAGTACCTGTCCCCTTCCTCTTATATCTAGGGACCAGGTCATCACTGCTCTCTCAAAGGCAAAAATACAGCTTCCATGGGACCTGATAACATACCAGGCTGCATCCTACGTGAACTCATGCAGGAACTTGCAGTACCATTAGGCGTACTATTCAAACAAAGCCTGAGTACCAGCTGCACAAAGATGGAGCATCCACCGCTCCAGGAAATTATAGACCCATCAGCCTAACTAGCCTGATCTACAAGGCCATGGAACAGATTTTCATGGACCTCATTAACAAGGACATTGGCAACCTCCAAACACTCAATCCCACACAGTTTGGCTTCATCAAGGGGAGGTCATGTCTGCTAAATTTGGTTGACTTCTTTGAGACAGTCACCAAAGCCATGGACATGGGGAAGATGGTGCACACTGCCTACCTTGCCCTAGCCAAAGCCTTTGACACTATTCCCTACTCAGGCATAATAAACTCTCTCAACTAGGTATCAATCTGTATGTTACCAGGTGGGTACCAAATTGACTTCCTGATAGAACCCACCCAGTCAAAATAGGGGAAGCCACCTCAAGCAGTAGACTCATAACAAGCAGCGTACCCCAGGGTACAGTCTTGGGGCCTCTGTTATTTGGAATATACTTTTATGAGGTCAAGCCAAAACCAGTGGGCTATGTCTGACCAAGTTTGGTGCTTTCATCAATTCCCGTAGTGATGTGAACATCCTCCAAGAGGGTCTCACTCAGACAAATGACTGGTGCCAGAAATATGGTCTCATGCTATATACCAAAAAATGCATCATCATTTCTTTTGGGGAGAGAGATGTCCCCATAAATTAACACATTAAAAACAATGTCCTAAGCATGCAATCAGTCATGAGGGATTTGAGCATCCAGGTTGATAGCAATCTGATTTTTGATCACCATGTTGCTTCTGTTGTATGGCAAGCCTTCTACATGGCCCACCTCATAAGTAAGGGTATTTCATCCAGGGACAAGGAGATCATAACATCTCTGTATTCTTCCCTTATAAGGCCCATTATTGAGTACAATGGCCCCTTTCGGCATGTACCTCGCAAAGCACATGCAGCAGCTGGAGAGACCACAGAATTTCCTCACTAGGAGAATCCAGGGCCTCAAACATCTTCCACACACAGATAGGCTAAAAGCCCTATCCCTCTACTCAGTTTCATGCAAACTCCTCATGCATACAAGGCGATCATGGACTCCACCTTGATGGGACTGCTGCATATCCGCAAGTCAAGCTCCACTAGAGCAACTCGCATGTGTGGCCTGAACTTGGTCTGCAACATCCACAGAACTAGTTGGCGGGAAGATTTGTGTCCCAGAGATTCCCCATCTATGAAATAGACTCCCTCTCCACATTAAGCAGAGTACCTCTTTACCCCTTTTAAGAGAAACCTGGATAATGGGATGGGAAACAGAAAATATTCCCCTGTGATTCCAGCTGCATCACTGCTGGACAGGGGCATTGGGTGCTGACTTGTCTAAACATGGGCTAAACTCTTGGCTAGGCTTATAAGGGCCTCAGGGTTAATAGCCTAGTAATCTCCTATGATCCTATGAAAGGAACACTGGTCCAACTTGGTAGGCTTAACAAGGCCCTAGGGCCATTAGCCTAGTTACCTCCTATGAAACTATGAACCTAGGGCCATTATGGTAGTAGACTCGTATGAACCAATGAAGCTATGAACCTATGCAGGCCTGCCAACATCTTGTCTCACACATGGGTTGTTGATGTCATGTACTATAAGTCCAGCTGCGGTTTTGCAAAAGCTAGACGTGTGCTGTGGTGCTTGCATTACGTACTGTGTTCTGCTGTCTGTGTACTTAGATAGGTAGGGATTCTATTCTCACTGCAGTCAACCATATGTGTGTGTATGCATATCTGTGTTTGCTTGACATTACAGAGAGCCTTTTACTGCATGATGTAGGACACTGTTATTACCATATTCTCAACAGACACTGCTGATGTCATCAGCTATATCAGATGTTTGGATATGTAATCATCCCACTAGGGTATGGACAGACACCGACCTGGAGGTCAGGTAGAAGTCACCTCATCCTATACCAGACAGGTGACAGTGACATGGCTTTTAACCTATCCACATACATCATGGCATGGTTTGTAGGCCCTGAGTTATCTTTCTGAGAAAGCCCTGTGGTCTCTCCAGCTGCTGCATGTGTCTGTAGAGATATGTGCAAATGAGAGCATTAGATTGTATTACTGTTCTGAAGAGGTTTGACTACAGTGCTGTCATATAATCGTAAGATCTGAATATGTTGATGTGACTTATGATATGGGTTGTGCATTTGTCCTGGAAGATGAATAAAGAGAGAAGTTAAAAAGTAATGATACACATTGCAGATTCTGACGTCAGCACCCTTACAAGAGTATTCACTATCTTCTTCTTCTTTTCCCGGTTAGGGGTCACCACAGCGGATCACCTGTCTGCTCATAATTGGCAGTGGAGTTTGTACAGTGTCGAGTTGCCAGCCCAGTGCCCAAACTTCCACAGAAGGCACACATACGCACACACTCACGCCTAGGGCCAATTTAGAGTGTCCAATCCACCTACAGCATGTCTTTGGGATGTGGGAGGAAACCGGAGCTCCCAGAGGAAACTCATGCGACCACAGGGAGGACATGCAGACTCTGCACAGATGGCACCTCTTGCTGTTAGGCAGCAACGCTAACTGTTGCACCACCATGGCCACCCACAAGAGCATTCACTATAACGTTGTGAAGTTTTGATGCTATCAACTGTCTAATTTTCCAAGGCCAATATAAGTCAAAGTTACAATGACCAGTACAACACAAATGCAGATATACTAAGCACTAAGTTAAATATACACCCTGAGCATCAGACACAGCTTTTGTATACTTGAATCCAAAAGACAGAAAACAGGGATTTGGCACAGTTATCATCACTTGCAGAGGGTGCAGAGGGCACTTGTTGTGTGGTGGGGGCAGGAAGCCTAGGCTGACACAGAAGGTTGGTGAGTGTGAGTGAGTAGAAAGGAGAAGAAGGCAGACATTGGGATAAAGCAACAAATAGTCAGTGAAAAATACTGAGTAACTGTTGTGTGTGTGCTTGTAGGGGTCCTCCAGGTGAAATTGGTATGTGTCTGCATGAACACAGCCAATCTCTGTGCTAGCTCTACATCTTGGCCTGTCAGACAGGTGTGAGCTGTGCATGGTAGAGGTGGCAGTTCATTGTTGTCATCCCCGACCATGAGAACTGACTCTGACAGGAGTTGCACTGGCATGTCCACATCCATTGTCAGATGCAGTGCTGCTACCTGAATGTGACTAATGTCTGCTGGACGAGCTCCCTTCACGGGCACACCC
Organism: Protopterus annectens; assembly: GCF_019279795.1. Taxonomy (NCBI): domain Eukaryota; kingdom Metazoa; phylum Chordata; order Ceratodontiformes; family Protopteridae; genus Protopterus; species Protopterus annectens. The sequence continues at coordinate 637,971,135 of NC_056726.1, read as the reverse complement.
AGGATCACAACTGCATGTCCTGCCATCTCTGGGTGTGGACGGCAGACTCACTGATGGAGCAGTGGAACAACTGCCACTATGGGACCATGATCGGTCATGGCCACATTGCCTGACAGCAGATGATGTGGTTGACCTACACCCACCTACGTCCATGATGATGCAGTTCCCCTCCCTGCAATCTTTCCATCACAGACTACTTGTTCCATGAGACACTCCTCGGTCCATCACAGACACTACTGATTCCAACATGTCATTCATCTGAACCAGTGATTCAGCAACACAGTAGAGGCAGTCATGCATGTCAGACTGTGCCACATCCACAACCCTGGGCATTTGTATGGAGCACTTATTGGAACATGCTTGTGCCTCCATGATGGTCCTAAGCCTTCCCGTGTAGCACCACACCCACATTTTGGCTATGAACACACTCAAAAGGCACTGAAGCCACAGTAGCCTCACTTCCTTGATCAATGACCTCACCCTCCACCTGTCCAATATTTGTGGGCTCAGTGGACTGGGTAGGCTTAGGCCTACTGACTGTGTCCTATGAAAATGCAGGGGATGGCTGGATATTATCCTCTGTGTCAGATTTAACCTCTGCACCCCCTGACTGTGCTTCCATGTGGCCATCATCATCATCATCATCATCATCAGAGTCTGCAGATACATTGGCATCAGGTGGCACAGTGCCCACGCTCCCATTCTCATGATCACCTGTGATAAACAGCAAGAACTGCAGAAATACATTAATACCTGCACTACTATAGTGCAATATACGCTAACAAACTAACAGTGCTTCTACTATTACAGACAGTATAGCAATACACCCACAGGCCTGAGATCATTATCACAAACTACAATATTTCTTTAAATTACTCAGTAGTACTGACATAATAATATTTGGTTTACCATCTGCAGAAGACGTACTGCACTGTACTCCAGAAGGTCCTGGAAGAAGTTAAGCAAGTGGTAAGAGCAACATAATCACAATTAACAGAAACACAGGGAAAATATATTTACCCCTATATATGTACATTAACAGTACTTTGAACAAGAGTGTGGCTAATGTCAAACTAAGCTTATAACTGTAGCAATCTTCAATCCCCCCCAAAAGAGACATGTGATACAGAATTAACTTATTCATTTCAATTGTTTTACTATACAACAGTATTCAATTGCTGAGATATCAAAGTTTAGCTGGAAGCTCCACCTGGGATGTGCTTGCTGTCTCAGAAGGTGTTGCATCCACATTCAGGACATGCTGTGCCGCACTCTCCTGGGAGCTGTCTAGATCTCTCAAATTGGTCAAGAACTGTTCATTAGGGGTTAGTGGTGGTTCCCTAGCAGGCCCTCCCCCAGTAACCATTTGGTCATGGCCCACTGCAACTGCTCACCTCCTTGCAGATGATATCATGTCAGTGGCCCTGTTGCACACCTGTTCATATCTGCCCACAGCATTGACATCATGAAAAATCTGCTGCATATTTGCATTCTATGTGTCATACATAACTCCTCATCTCCTTTCCAGAAGAAAAGCATCATGTTGCCGAAACCCATTGACTATGACTTGGTTTTCACCATCAGTGAAGGTGGGTCTCCATGGAATAACAAGCCTGAGTGACATACTTGTAGGTGTCCAAAAAGACAACAGAAGTATAATACATATAAGTATCACATAACTGCAAAATAACTGTATCCAGATAAAACAGAAAAAATAGCCAGTCAGTATTACCCAGTGGAGAAACATAAAACAGTCTACAGATGTAAAATACTAAAAACAGGCAGGATGCAAACCAAGGAGAGTAACAAAAGAAATATATCCTTGTTTGTGCCATAGCAATAAGTTACCTTTGCTCTCCCCCCTAAAAGAACACTCCAGTCTTGTTTGTGCCATAACACTAACTCACCCTTGCCCGCCCCCACAAAAGAACAGGCAAATTACTCATTTTGCTAACAAAACACCTTTGAAATGATAAAAGTGCTATCAAAGGACATGTCCCTGACACATTTGTGCATATTTATCACACAACATTGCATTTTCATGTATTCTCAATCATGTGTATCTTTGAAATGACTTGATAAACAGGCAAATGCCCTCAGTACACTTCTAACTAATGCCTATAGAAAAAAGTGTAAAAGCCTTTGCTTTACATTATTCTTAAATACATTCCAGCACATGTAGTATGTAGGTGACAAAATGGGAGCATACCTGCTGAAGTTCAGTACTCCTCTGTACAGATATATCCTAAAGAAAAAGCATTTTTGCAGTCTTCCAAATATATACAACTCTCCTCACCATCAGTCTGGCTAGCTGCATGTTTACCTTTTTATAATGGTGTAGATCATTAATGGACTGCATCTGTCTTTGTCTGTGCTTCTTAGACGCAAATTACAGCATAAAAAGCTGAATTGCATGCTAGTCAACCAATCCAACATGGTGGTGCTATTCAACAAACTATAAAGCATCTATGTAGACTCCATGTTGCTTTTTTCCGGTGGATGTCAAAACGTTTGGAGTACATACACGGAAAGTCTACACAGACAAAATGTTAGGGGCTGATGCTGTTTCAATCCATTTGTATGTGCTAAAGGCTGAAGCCAATGATGCTGCTGCTGGCAATAGGCCTAGGCCAAGAAGGAGAAAAGTTTTCAGGCCATGTTTATCTTATCACAACTTACATGACATGGAAAGTGTACAGTGCTACGGAGTGGACAGGGACACAATGCAGGAAGTCTGTGACCTCTGCCACCTTCAACTCAGAACCAGAACCAACTGAGGGGTACCTACCAAGTGGAAACTAAGATATGTGTAGACCTTAGCATATTATTTATTTATTTATTTGTATATTTATTTATTTATTTTACATTTGGTTACAGGGAAAGTCCAAATGGACACAAGTCCTATTTCAGTGGAGGTCCAGGGAGAAAAGTTCCACATTTATGAAACAGTACATAGTACAATAATACAACTGTATATGATATGATGAAGGACACACATAAATTATACACAGATGCTAATACATACAATTTACAATTAAGGAAAATGCATAATGATACAATAAGTGTGAGAAATATAGAACACTCCATACTTAGCATATGTCAGAGAGATGAAGAACAGTTCCAATATATCATATGTCAGAGACTCGACTAGAGGCATTACACAAATCTTGTTTGTTTACACAAGGGGAGTAGTGTTCCCTACACTATGTAAATGATAGCAGAGGAAGTAGAGAAATAAAGCAATCAATTTATAGGCTACAGATGTCTTTCAGAGACAACAGGGAACATGCTGAGGGTGTCACATGCATCAGCATCCTGGGTCCTCCACCAATTCCTGGATGCTATGCTCCAACATGCCAGTGAGCATATATATTTTCCCCATAGTTCTGTGGAGAGTGCCAGAAATATGCAACAGTTCTACCAGGTAGCACACTACCCTACAGTACTGGGCGCCATAGATTGCACTCGTAGAAATGAAGGCACCACCTGTAGAACAGGGTAGGCTCTACATTAATAGAAAGGGCTACCACTCTATCAACCAACTAGGTGTAATGCCAAGGGAATCATCTTGGACATGTGTGTTGGCAGTTACAACTCACATATCTGGCACACCTCTCAGCTGTACCAGATGTTTGCTAGGGGGATATCCCACAGGATCATCTCCTGGTGGATGCAGGCTATGCACTGGAACCATGGCTGATGACACCCATCAGAAATGCACACACCCCCACAAAAGAATGCCATAATGAGGCACACGATCAAACCAGAAATGTCATAGAGCATGTGTTTAGGCTGTTGAAGTCACAGTTCCAGTGCCTAGATACATCTGCAGTAGCCCTGCAGTAGTACAATCCATGGACTTGTACAGAAATCCTCACAGTATGTGCCATGCTACACAATATAATCCTGAGGAAACAGCTTCAGCAGGATCAGCAAGGGGTAGGGGCACATATTCCACCATCAATGCCAAGGTCACCACAGCTGCAGGCAGATGAGGAGTCAGAGGGGGAACCACCAGCTGCTGTGGATGTAAGCAGACATAGGCATGCTCAGTATGCCCTTGCATTGGCTAAGAGGCAACACATAGCAAACTCTCTCACCACCTAGGGACCTAAAACCTTCCTCCTACTCACATACCTATAGTAACATTGATGCCAGACAACTCACATAACCTTTATCTCCCCATGCATTTGTTGTGTACTGTTTCAATCAGACAGAGTCAGCCCTGGACTAACACTGTGGCAACTTCTGCATTTACAAGGTAAGTCCTGAACCTGGAGTGTATTGTTTAATAATATAATGGCATATCCTTGTATTTCATTACTTGTTACAGTAAGCGAGTACAAGGTGGGAGATTTGTACAAACATTCCTATAACATGTGACAGCAGAGACTTAGTTGACATATAAGTGACCATTAGTAAGTAGCAGGCCTCAGGCATCAATGATTCACACAGTCATAACTCTCAAAAGTACTGATGGTCACTGCATGCCCTCAGTTGAGCACCATACTTTTGTATTGGAAAAACTGATGAGAGATGTTAGAAACTAATGATGCAGATTGCAGTTTCTGACTTCACAACCCTCACAAGATCAAACAACAGGCAGGATGCAAAACAAGGAGAGTAAAAAGAGCAGCATGTCATTGTTTGTCCCATAACAGTAACTCACCTTTGCCCCCCCCCAAAAGAACAGTCCATTCTTGTTTGTGCCATAACAGTAACTTGTCTTTGATCACCCCAAAAGAAAAGTCTGTGCTTGTATGTGCCATAACAATAACTTAGCTTTGTCCCCCCTCAACAGAGCAGTTGTACCCTTGTATGTGCCACAACTGTAACTCACCTTTGCTTGACCCAAAAGAAAAGTCTATGCTTGTATGTGCCATAAAAGTAACTAAGCTTCCCCTCCCAACAAAGCAGTTGTACCCTTGTATGTGCCATAACAGTAACTCACCTTTGCTCACCCTAAAAGAACAGTCTATGCTTGTATATTCCATAACAGTAACTCAGTTTTGTTGCCCCCTCAACAGAACAGTTGTACCCTTGTATGTGCCATAACAGTAACTCACCTTTGCTTACCCCAAAAGAACAGTCTATGCTTGTATGTGCCATAACAGTAACACACCTTTACCCCCACCAAAAGTGCAGTCTATGCTTGTTTGTGCCATCCAACCTGCCCTTCAGTTGTTGGCAAATGCATATCATATCATTGCCTGTTAATATCCTCACATGTTTTAAGGCCAATGATATAGCATGGCTTACAGACTGCATGTCTCAGAGTGCTGGTCAGATAAATGACGAATGACCAGGAAGCACAGAAAGGTAAGACAGAGCTGTATATTTGCAAGCAATAATCATGACAGGTTGTGTGATCACTAAGTGCACTATGCCCAAATATAATAATAAATTTGAAAATAACAGTTTATGTTTTGATATCAGTGTACATTCTGTTGTAGCTGGTTGTGTGAAGAATGACATAATTTCTTTGGTGCAAAGCTGTTTGTGTGGCAAAGAAGGATAAGGCACCCATCCTTTTTTTCTGAAGGAGCATTGGAATCATCATCATTGAAATCCAGACATATGTAGACATCTCATGTGTACTTACATTTTCTACTGTATATGTTATACATTGCTTTTCCTCATTTCATCTATTTCTCACTTTTCTTTTCTACTAAATACTACTAGAAACTTGACAGAGAAAACAGAATTTACCAATAAATGAAGAGGAGTTTGGATGTTAATGAAACAGAACCTGTGAATTGTGCACTGCTTAACTGCATTTCCAACCATGACAAACCTATATGTAACACTTTGTAAGTCTACCCTGACACACCCACCTGATGTAAGCATTCAGAGTTGCCATCCCATAAACACAAACACAGAGGGAATGCCTGCACTATTTTTATATCCTTACATGGATCCAATTTTGGGGTTTCAGCAATTCTAATGAGTTCAGACCTCATTTTCATCTTCACCGTGCTGACAGCTCCGAATCTACATTGTTGGCAACTGTGTAGCTAGGGAAACTGAAGAGATGAATGTTGAACACAGAAGGGAAGATATTACTTTAGGATATATGGGCACAGAGGAGTATTGCTTTTTAGATTGATATACCTGCATTTTGTCAGCTACATATCGCATATGCTGACATGTAACTATGAATAATCTGCTTAATATTTTTTTATATTTATTTTGAGTAGCACACGCACTTACACCTTTAGCTGTCTGCATCTTACCTCTCAACTGTTCAGATTTTCACAGAATGTCCAGATTTTTGTTTTATATTTTTGGACCATTTTTCATAAAACTCTGGTTTTCTGGCAAAATATTGTGAAGGCATTAAAGATTGAAGTCAGAAAATAATGACAGACATTTGAGTTTTAGATTTTATACCCTGCAGAAAATTCATGCTAACACAAAACCTATTATTCTATCAACTTTCTAAGTTTGTAAGAGCAATATTTAAAACTTGTCCCAATTTTTGCCCCCCCCCCCCCATTATTTATGGCTTTGTCCCAATTTCTTTAAGAGGTTGAGAGATATGGCCTACATTACTTACAATGTGTACTGTTCATTTCGGGGTGGAGAGCAAAGCTGCATTTCCGTTATTGCACAAAGTTATGTTGCTTTTGGTACTCTACTTTTATTGTCTCCAGCCAATTAGGGTCAGCTCTGTACAAATCTCACATACATGCCTCTCTGCTGTCTAGATCTTTGCATAATGTCCAGATTTGTGCCTCATATTTTTGGTCTGTTCCTCATAAAATTTATGATTTTCTGGCAAATTACTGGGATGATCTGAGGACTGAAGTCACTAAATAATGATATACATTTGTGTTTCAGACTTCATACCCATCAGAAAAATGCATTCCAAGACAAATCCTGTTGTTCTAGCAACTCTCTAAGTTTATAAGAGCAGTATTTAAAATCTGTCCTACCTTTGGGCCTTTGCCTCCCCGTTCTGTTAGGCCTTGACCAGAATTTCTGTACTAAGAGGTTGAAAGGTATGCGCATACATTTTAATTTTTTTTCTTTCTGTATAGAGTGCTTTCCGTGGCTGCATTCCCAATCTTTTGGAATACAGACTGAACACCACACAGAGTTTATGCAGTTGCTTTCTTCATTGTTGAATTGCTCTACTATGTTTCCTGCTTTGATTAGTATGCTATTCAGCTGCTTATAGAACAATTAGCATGCCACACTGTTTCACTTCTTTCCATGGGGATGACCGCCTCTACATGGTGCTTACTGAATTTAAATGTTTCCACAGCTGTGTGCACATGGCACCTTGACATGAACACTGCATTGAATCCCCCAGAATGACTTTATCATTTCTGATTTCTTGGACTTTATAAATCTTGTTATACAACCTATAGTTAACGAACTGGATGATCTTCTTCTTCTTCTTTCGGCTGCTCCCGTTAGGGGTTGCCACAGCAGATCAACTGTCCCCATTTCTTCCTGTCCTCTGCATCTTGCTCTGTCACACCAACCACCTGCATGTCCTCTCTCACCACATCCATAAACCTTATCTTAGGCCTTCCTCTTTTTCTGATACCTGGCAGCTTCATCCTTAGCATCTTTTCCCCAATATACTCTGCATCCCTCCTCAGTACATGTCCAGACCAACGTAATCTTGCCTCTCTGGCTTTGTCTTCAAACCTTCCAACCTGGGCTGACCCTCTAATATACTTATTCCTAATCCTATCTATCCTCATCACATCCAGTGCAAATCTTAACATCTTCAACTCTGCCACGTCAAGCTCTGACTCCTGTCTTTTTGTCAGTGCCACTGTCTCCAACCCATATAACATAGCTGGTCTCATTACCCTCTTGTAGACCTTCCCTTTCACTCTTACTGGTACTCGTCTGTCACAAATCACTCCTGATACTCTTCTCCACATACTCCATCCTGCCTGTACTCTCTTCTTCACCTCTCTTCCATACTCACCATTACTCTGAACTGTTGATCCCAAGTACTTAAACTCATCCACCTTCACCACCTCTACTCCCTGCATCCTCACCATTCCTCTATCCTCCCTCTCATTCACACACATATATTCTGTCTTAGTCCTGCTGAACTTCATTCCTCTTCTCTCTAGAGCATATCTCCACCTCTCCAGGGTCTCCTCCTCCTGTTCCCTACTCTCACTACAGATCACAATGTCATCTGCAAACATCATAGTCCATGGGGACTCCTGTCTGATCTCGTCTGTCAACCTGTCCATCACCACTGCAAATAAGAAAGGGCTCAGAGCTGATCCTTGATGTAATCCCACCTCCACCTTAAACACATCCGTCACTCCCACCGTAGACCTCATCGCTGTCACACTACCCTCGTACATATCCTGTACCACTCTTACATACTTCTCTGACACTCCCGACTTCCTCATACAATACCACAACTCCTCTTTAGGCACCCTGTCATATGCTTTCTCTAAATCCACAAAGACACAATGCAACTCCTTCTGACCTTCTCTGTACTTCTCCATCAACACTCTCAGAGAAAACATCGCATCTGTAGTGCCCTTTCCTGGCATTAAACCATACTGCTGATCACTAATCATCACCTCCCTTCTTAACCTAGCTTTCAGTACTCTTTCCCATAACTTCACACTGTGACTGATCAGTTTAATCCCTCTGTAGTTACTACAGCTCTGCACATCACCCTTATTCTTAAAAATTGGTACCAAAACACGTTTTCTTCATTCCTCCGGCATCCTCTCACTTTCCAAGATTTCATTAAACAATCTAGTTAAAAACTCCACTGCCATATCACCTAAACACCTCCATGCTTCCACAGGTATGTCATCTGGACAGACAGCCTTTCCATTCTTCATCCTCTTCATAGCTATCCTTACTTCCTCCTTGCTAATCCACTGCACTTCATGATTCACTATCCGCACATCATCCAACTTCTCTCCCTCTCATTCTCTTCATTCATCAACCCCTCAAAGTACTCTTTCCATCTGCTCAACACACTCTCCTCGCTTGTGAGTACGTTTCTCTCATTATCCTTTATCACCCTTACCTGCTGTACATCTTTACTAGCTGGGTCCCTCTGTCTAGCCAATCGGTATGGGTCCTTTTCTCCCTCCTTAGTGTCCAACCTTTTATACAACTCTTCATGCGCCTTATCCTTAGCCTTCGCCACCTCTCTCTTTGTTATGCACCGAATCTCTTTATACTCTTGTCTACTTTCTTCATCTCTTTGACAATCCCACTTCTTCTTTGCCAACCTCTTTCTCTGTATACTCTCCTGTACTTCTTCATTCCACCACCAGGACTCCTTGTCCTCCTTCCTCTTTCCAGATGTCACACTAAGCACCTTTCTAGCTATCTGCTATAGTTACCCAGTTATTTGGTAACTCTTCACTGCCACCCAGTGCCTGTCTTAACTCTTCCCTGAACATCACCTCACAATTACCCTTTTTCAATTTCCACCATTTGGTCCTTGGTGCTGCCCTCACACTGATCCTCCTCTTCTTGATCACCAATGTCATCCTACAAACCACATCCTATGCTGCCCAACTACTCTTTCCCCTGCCACCACTTTACAGTCTCCAATCTCCTTCAGACTGGCCCTTCTACATAAGATATAATTCACCTGTGTGCATCTTCCTCCACTCTTGTATGTCATTCCTTTGCTTAACACCATACCTACCCATCACTTCCTCATCCCCTCTGTTCCCTTCACCAACATGCCCATTGAAATCTGCTCCAATCACCAGTCTCTCACCCTTGGGTGCAGTCATCACCACTTCATCCAACTCACTCCAAAATTTTTCTTTCTCATCCATCGCACACCAAACTTGTAGAGCATATGCACTAGCAACATTTATCATTACACCATCAATTTCCAGCTTCATAAACATCACTCTATTTGACACTCTTTTCATCTCCAAAACACGCTTAGCATACTGTTCCTTCAGGATAATGCCTACGCCATTTCTCCTCCCATCCACACCATGATAAAACAATTTGAAACCACCTCCGATACATCTAGCCTTGCTCCCCTTCCATCTGGTCTCTTGCACACACAATATACCAACCTTCCTTCAGTCCATCATATCAGCTAGCTCTCTCCCTATACCAGTCATACTGCCAACATTCAAAGTTCTGACCCTCTCTATCACAGTCCTAGCCTTTATCTGCCTTCAGGCATGCCTTCCCCCATCTTCTCCTCCTTCAGCCAACAGTAGCCCAATTTCCACCAGCACCCTGTTGGCCAACAGTACTGGTGGCCGTCATTGTTAACCCAGGCCTCAACTGATCTGGTATGTATTTCTGTACTGTTGTCTGCATGTATAATTTGGCAAAATTTTATGCTGGATGCCCTTCCTGATGCAACCCTCCCCATTTATCCGGGCTTGGGACCGGCACAAAGAAATGCACTGGCTTGTGGCTAGGTTAATATAATTAGAAAAACACAATGCTGGTTGCACCCATATACTCAAGTTCTTAAATGAATCTACAGTTTCAATTATTGTATGCTGTATTAAATATTCACCTTTGAATTTATGTCTCCCAAATCTCATATCCTTAGTTTTTGATGTGTTTATCAGCATGTAATTCTAATTTGCCCAAATGATGAATTTAGTCAAGTTCTTTTGCAGACATGCCTTATCTGTAACACATGTAATCAGTTTACCCAATTTCAGGTCATCTGCATACAGGCTGAAGAACACCTCAGATGAAAAAGGTAGGTCTAAAAGATACAATCTAAACAAGGAAGGGCTTAGGACAGAGCCCTGTGGGACACCCCGACTGTAACCAAGAATCTCATCTGTTCAATTGCTGTATAATACTTGTCATGTCCTATTTGTAAGCCATGTAGCTTTGCATTTTATCAACAGTAAATCAATATCTAGTTGTTTTGATTTATTGATTAGTGTTTTGTATATGACCCTGTCAAATGCTGAAGTTAAATCTATATAAATTGCACCACAGCACAATTTTGCATTCATAGCTGTTATTATATTGTTATAGAACATCATATTACAGGTGGTAATACATCAATTTTCAACATATACATGCTGATATATGGTTTCAACTTCCAACCTTTCCAGTTCTGACAATAATTTATCCAATATTACCTTCTCCATTATTTTTCCACAACATGAGAGTAGACTTAAGGGTCTACATCACTCTGGAACACAGCAACAGAGCCCTGTAGCTGAACATTTTAAAACCTTCCATAATGGTGAAGCTGGGGGGGAGGGGGTTTACAGGGTACTATTTTAGAATAAATTAATATTGGTTGATATGACAGTGTCCATATTAAGAATAAATTATTGCATAAAGAATTGTATATATATATATATATATATATATATATATATATATATATATATATATATATTGAAATTTGATACACTAATTCCAAATGGACTAAAATATGAGTGTAATTGGAGGTTTTTCATTTAATTGTATGTAATTAATTAAGTGTACGTGATTTAATGGGGGAGAGTATTTAAGGCAGGTTTTTTTTTTAATGTTTTACTCCTTGAAGGCTTTTTAAATGAAGCGCTAGAGACAGTAAAATAGTTTGCTGTGGATTCCTGGCTTAGTTGTTTATTTGCTCTATATGACTCTGGGTTTGCCCTTGTCCCCTTTCCCTTAAAGACAGGTTTAATAAGCACATGTCTCTAATCTTGACAAATCTCCCCATATTTATATGACCTAATAAATAATAGATATAATGGTACTATAATTTAACATTTGTTTACCAGGAAAGTCTGACTTGGAAAAGCTCCAGATGCATGTCTTTGTGACATGGGAGGTAACCCACACAGATGCAAGGAAAAGATGCAGACTACACACAGAAGGAACCCTAGCCAAGAATCAAATCAGAGAACCTCTTGCTAGGAGGTGACAGTACTAACCACTGTACCACTGCATCATGACATGTTCTCAGGTCATTATTACTTATTCTGTCTCTTCCCACTGCTTTATTTGGATCCAGTTTGCATAATTCTTTTCTTATATAATCTATTCTGATTCCAATATCTGAGGTACCTGGATATCACTAGAACAACTTGTCACCCCCTTTGTGGAGTCAAACTGTTTTACATAAGATTTTGTAAATATATCTATAATCTGTTTTATCTGAGAATACATTTTAGAATCTACACACAGCTTATCAATTTGTATGTCTTTACTTCTTCCACATCTTACGTATGTGTAAATTATTATTATTATTATTATGCTCAATATCTTTATATACATATTCTTCAAATTTTTCTCGATCTTGTCTCACACTATGCTTAATTTGTTTGTCCAGTTCTTTATTTCAGTTTTAAAAGTTGTAGTTCAACCTCTTTTCCATTTTTTACATTTTTTGTCTCTCATCTAAATCAGCTATCTTGTTCTTATGAAAATATATCCCCCTGACATTGTATGCATAGATCCTGATATTAAACTTTTTTTTAATTTTTTGTACTCAAATAATTTTTCTTTCAAACTTTTCAAATGTATTCTGCAGTTTTTCCACTGAAGACATTACTCCAATTAATTTTACATAGTGACTGTTTTGCTTCCATATAATATGTAATTAATCTTCTGTGCATTGGTTTACATTTCAGTTTGGCAGAATTATCTAGCAACAAATTAACCTTTATAAACCTGTGATCACTGCACATTAATGGTGTTAAAACTTGACATAAAGTAACAGTAATTTATTTAGGAACACAAACAATGTCTAGTATGTTCCTTTACCTGGTAGTGTTTTTACAATCTGAAGCAATTGCTGTTCATGAACATATGTAGTGAATAGTTTCCTTACTAATGTTGTTGAATTAATATTACTCCAGTCTGTTTCTGGTAAATTTAAGTCCCCAGTCACTGTTATTCTTCCTCCCAGTGTTTCATGCAAGAAATGCATTAATTCCTCTAGGTCATTAGCACTTGCCTTTAGTAGTCTATACACGTCAACAATTGGTATATTTTCCAGGGTTATCTTTATTGTCACAGTTTGTTATCACTGAACATGTAACAATCACAGGTCTCATAGCTATCTTTAATCCCTATCATAATACCTCCACCTGATTTTTTTTTTTTTAGAATGTCTGTTAAAGTAAAACATTTATACTCTGACAGAACTGGTTTTCAGTCATTGTTCTTTAACCATGTTTCACAACAAATAACATCAATCTTGTGGGAACATAGCAAATTTTCCAATAATAAAACGTTATTATTAATGCTCCTTGCATTAACAACTATCAGAGATGCATCAAATGTCAACTGTTGCTATGTGTGAACTGTTAAATTTTCTCCCTGACAAAAATCCTGCCTTGTATTTGTGAAATATTGCAAAAGATCTGCTGCAAAAATTATTTTCCCTGATCTTGACAAATGCTTGCCACCCTGTCTGAACACGTGTACCCAAAATTAGGCTTGGATGCTCTACATATTTATTTATTTTTTAAATGGGCCATTTTTTCATGTAGGTATTTATCCCAAAAAATCTTTTTATTCACGGTGACCTAACCCTCCTTGCTATATGGGATTTGTGAAAAATACATCCTGACAGCAGTAAAAGCTATGCTTTCTAAGTTGACTGTAAGTTCACTACTAATAGTCAGACAGTCCATGCAAATGACATAATTTGTGCCGACATGGATAAAAACAGATCCATACTTCCTTACATTAAGGCATTTCAAGGCTTGTCTAACATCCTCTATTTTTTGCTCCTGGCAAGCATACCACAATTCAATGTTTGTTATCTTCTCTGCAAATGTAAGTATTAGTTCCTCTAATAATTGAATCTCCAATTACAAGAGTAACTTTTCTGACCAGATCTGAAGAATCTTCAGCTTCTAATTCAATAATGTCTGCTCTATCAATTGTTAAAAGGCATGATTTTCATCACCATTAGTCTTATTAATCCCACTGTTTTCATTGTTTATTACATTTGCAAGCATACAGTTCTCATCCAGCTGGCCTTGTACATCTACAGCTTTGGTGCGTGTGTGTGTGTGTGTGTGTGTGTGTGTGTGTGTGTGTGTGTGTAATGTGTTTGTTTTATGAGGACAGAGTTAAGCAGATAATCTCTGATATGTAAGGTGACCCCATGAAGTACTACCTCTAGCCTGCATGTTATATACAAGGAAGTCACACTTAACCCTCAGCTTGTGTTATTCCTTCACTTTGAGGTGTTGATTGCAAGGTCCATTGCTGATGAAGCTTTGTCACAGCTATAGGGACAATTCTGGACTGAAACTTGTTAACTCCTCTGGTCAGTTTTATTATTTGCATGGTGTTTAGTTATATGTGGACATGCATTCATGCATGCCCATTTATTTATTTATGTATTTATTTTAGTTAATTTGTTAATCAGTATAGAACATTGATCTGAATGGACCATTTTCAATCTCATCTTGGGGGAGTACAATAGACAGAAATTAACAATGTTGACATTTTCATATGGATACATAAACAGAGATTGAAAAGTGAAGCACACTTTACAAACAAGTGATTACAATGGCTTCCTGCTGATATGTTGGCACTTGAAATGCTGAGTGCCGACAAGCTGAAAAAAAAGACTGAAAACACAGTAGAAGAGGGAATCTTGAAAATCACTCTCCTCCTTTAAACTTCTTTTTGCATTATCCAAAAAACTTGTTTTCCTTCTTATTTATATGTTTCTGGCTGCTGCCATTTTCACAGGAATTAGACGATGCTTATTCACAAAACACTGGTATGTTTTGTATAAAACAGATATGTATTATGTATGATCAAACTTAGGTAATATCAAATGTCAAATACCATCATTAAGGAGTTCAAAAGTATATACACTGAATGCCATAAATATCGAACTTACAAAAGATCAAGAAAGGAAAATAATTTTCTTTCCTGATCTACACACTAAACCCCCAATAACACTAGCCTCACATTCGTCTGAATAGTGGTAGTGTTACAGGGATGTTAGTAACGGGTTCTTATCTCAACCCTGCCTCTTTGACAACCCTAATCCCATATCTTACATTAAAAAATCCTTCTTGTAATACTACCACTACATAACATAAGACAGACACACAATCTTGCACAATAGATATAGATGTAGATATATATGGGTCTATATGACATTGTCGACTTTTCGGAAATTCAAACGTCATATGTTCAACCTTCCGAAAAGTTGAAGTATTTGTATGTAGATTGTGGTACTGTAGGGATCATGGAATTTATCCTTTTCCCCCTGTAGTGTAATCTTGGAGTTGGTATACATAACTTGCAGGGGGTGGGTGGCTGCAGCCCCCCCTCCCCCACACACACACATGGAGGGTGCAGGGGAGCGTGCCCCCTGCAAAAGCATAGATTTTTTCCATTTTTCTTCTTTTCAACTTTTCGTAAAGTCAAACATATGGTCTCAACCATATGACTTTCGACTTTCTGAAAAGTCTACAATGTCAAATAGACCCATATATATATGCATGGACTGCCTTTGGTCTAAATTCTAATTGAGAACACAAAAACAGACATAATGGATAGGCAGTGGGCCAATCGCAAAATAATCCAATGTAAAATAAAACAAAGGCTCACTGTTCCATGTGAACAAAGTTTTAATATAATCCATAGGCACAATGCAAACACGTACAAATGTGTTTTCACCTCATCTTCATCAGGCAATTTAAAAATATACAAAAAGACTATTTTATTATAAATTTAGAGAAAAGTCACTTGTTAGCTGTTGTCATCAATTTGCAAACTTCTCTCATCACCTTATCTTTTAATATTGGTTTTAAAGAGACAATATCATTTAGACCTGGCAATCTATATGCCTCTAAAGTTTCCTAGGGATGTAAAACCTCTAAGTGATATAAATAGGAGAGACTGGGGAATATTAACTACTGATATGAAATTAAAGATTATTTTAGGACTGCCTCCTAGTTTTACTTTTAAAAATAAGAAAATCTAAACAGAAGACTGTGTTATAGTTCTAGCTCAAAGATTGCTTGAGATGTGGTATATTTCTATGTCCAAACTGCTCTATACGGATATAAATAAAACTCTGAATTGTGTATATTTGAAAACACAATGTATACATTCTCTTAGACATTATTCTGATTGTAATATGAAACATTTAGTTTATTTAGCAGTATGTAAAAAAATTTGAGGTATATTTTATGGGCAAGACCAAATGAGCATTTACAAAGTGAATCTATGAAGATATAACAGATTTTAGTAAAGGAAAACAGATTAAATGCAATGAGCATGAATATTATTTTTAGGTTTTGGATGTTATATACCTGAACCCTAGAGGTGATGATATTATGAATTACACTAAAAACGATGTTTAAATGGATTATTGAACTAAAGGCAAATGGCAGGTTATAATCAGTGACCTCTTCATAATCCTCAAAGTTGAAACCTATCTGTGGATAAATACAATGTTAATGTCAAATTAAAATAACAAAGCAAGTGACAAGCAGCAATACTACCTAGTTTTAGCTCATTTAGAAAATACCACTGCCCTGTGATATGTAGTTTCAAGTCCTGCCTTAAGACTGGCATTTAGACTAGAGTACAGAAAGGAGCCATACATTAATGTTTGAGTAGAAGTACAACTACCAGAACTTTTCTGGCCTTAAATATCCAAAGCATGAAAGCCTCCCAAGATTTTCTGCATGATTTTCCTAATTTAGGAGTATGTTCACCATCACTTCCACAGGCAATGTCAATGCATTTGATAGCGCTAACCTCTTCAGCTCTACTGTTGTCTTTAACATTATCATCAGCAGATAGGCACTGGTGCCCCTGTTGCACTTCTAAGCACTTAATCTTAGACTGAAAACTAGAGCCTCATTTATTGGGTTGTCTTCATCAGTAGAACTATGTTATTTGCATACAGTTATGAATTTGTTTAAATTGTCATAAATTGATTTTTTCCCAAATTTTGCCACATTTCACTTATTTTGTAAGCCTAATATATGACCGTCCTTTCATTTATAAAAATTACAATTTTCAGTTTAATATTCTGTATTCATCTTTTACATAGTAATCATATAGTTACCTTCAGTTCTTTGTTCTGAGTTTTGCTACTGTTAGCTAATCATATCAAGGTTTTTAAAAGTTTTGTTTTTTCAGAGAGCACTTAAAACATAATGGTGTGGATGAACAAAGTTCTGCACCTAAATTCACATCCACTAAATAGGACATTTTCCTCTTAAGGTAAGAGTGATAGAGAATACATCAGAGAAAAACAACGGGCAGGATTCACGATGGCTTGCACGGGGTCTAAGAGTCGTGTAAGATTCCATGCAGCCATAGCGATCCAGGAACAGCCCGAAATACCGTGTAAGAGACCAGTTAAAACATCTCTTACACGGGCAGGGCGTGGATATGCTAATTACCTCACTTGCAGCCGAAAGGCATGCAAATAAGGTAGATTAGCAATCCACGAAGCTGAAACCAGCAAGTGTAAGAGTCGTGTTAGGTGCAGAAATGTACTCAGTTGACTGGGTACGTTTCTGCAAATAACACAATGGAGCCATGGCAGCTCCAAATAAGATGTGCATATGTGTCAGGCAGCATGCCAATGGCCAAATATGTGGCCATTGGCACGGTAACCTGATGCAAACATGAAATAAAAATATTTTTTTTTTCGGCGATCGGCGAGGTTTAAATGCAGCACAGCCCCACGCAAATGGGCTGTGCTATATAAAACATAAAAAAAGGTTCTAAACCCACAAATGTGGGTTTTATGCAATGCATGGATTTACAATGCAGGGACTAGCAGACCGAAAACAACATGGCCACCGTTTAGTGGTTGCTAAGGGGGGAATCTGAGTGTAAGACACGTAACTAAGCATTAGTAGGCAATCCTATGTAAATGAGTGGTAGGATAGTGAATCTCACTGTCACATAACAAATGAGCACATTCCGTGTAGTGTAAGAGTTAGATAAGGGGGAGTAACAGAGTAGGAGATAGGTGACATCACAGGGGGGAATGTTAGAAAGAAATCAAGCTCATTGGAGCAAAGTGGTATGTGAAAGATGTCAGTCACACAGCATAGAAAGAGGAGTGTCAACAGATAAGCATGGGAAAGTCAAGAAATGGAAGGTGTACACTGTGGCTAACACCAAAGTTTCTTGCTGTGCATGCATGCACGCGTGTGCACGCTGGGAGGCACGAGTAAGACAGAGTGCACGCGTGTAAGGCAGAGTAAGCATGTAGGTGCCTGTTTAAAGATCTGTAAACCTGTTTGCGCTGGTGTGCGCACGTTTTAACCCGAATAAGCAGATTCTAGTCCATGTAAGCATGTGTGCGCGTGTGGTAGCCACTGTGAGTGTGTTTTCGCTGGTATGCGCGCTGCTCCCCCCTGAGGAAACAGAGAGGAAAAAGGAAGCAGAAGAAATAGTAGGAAGCTAGCAGGGAATACTGATAGAGCTAGCAGGTGAAAACAATTAGAAGCAGGAAATTACACAGGCAGAATACTAGCCCAGCCCAGCACTTAAAACACTGCAAACAGCATTGCAGTATGTTTCCCTCAAGAGACACTACAAGACAGGAGTAAGCTATTAGAAGTGAAAACTGAAAAAGCTGCACTCAGACCAAACATGCTAGGGGCTGCCATAGCTGTTATAAGGAGACACAGGAGACTTGCTGAGGGTGGTGACAATGCAAATTCTGCTAGACAACCCACAGTGACGAGACGGAGAAGAGTGTACAGGCCCAGGGTCACCTACCAGGGGTTACATGAGCTGGAGATAGTGGAGCGCTATAGAGTGGACAGAGACCTCCTGCAGCAAATTTTTAAGCTGTGCAGGCCATGCCTCACACACAGAACCAACAGAGGAGAACCCATCCCAGTGGAAACCAAGGTATGTGTTGGCCTAAGAATACTAACAACAGGTACCTTCCAGAGACCAACTGGTGATATGATGGGGATCTCACAGGCATCAGCATCCAGGGTATTGCACCAGTTCCTGGATGCCATGTCGGCACATGTTGGAGATCATGTATATTTCCCCAATTCACATGAGGCATTGGCTAGCAATATGCGACTCTTCCAGCAAATAGCGGAATACCCTGAGGTAGTGGGTGCAATAGACTGCAAGCATATATGCATCAAGGCACCAGCTGGTGAGTGGGGTAGGGCCTACATTAACCGCAAGGGCTTCCTCTCCATCAACTGCCAGGTCATGTGTGATGCCCAGGGCATAATAACGAATGTGTGTGCTGGTTGCCCTGGAAGCTACTACGATTCCCATATCTGGCATTTGACACAGCTGTACCAGACATTTGTCAATGGGGACATCCCACATGGTCACTTAGTGGGGGATGCTGGATATGCACTGGAGCCGTGGCTGATGACACCCATCAGAAATGCACACACACCTGAACAAGAATGCCATAATGAGGCACACGCACAAACACGAAATGTAATAGAGTGTGTGTTTGGGCTGCTCAAGTCACGGTTCCGGTGCCTGGACACATCTGGTGGAGCCTTGCAGTACTCACCAACTACCTGTACCCAAATTGTCATGGTATGTGCTATGCTACATAATATGATCCTGCGAAAACAGCTGCAGCAGGACCAGCATAGGGCCGGGACAAACAGCCCCCCACCATTGCCAAGGCCATCACAGGCAGAGCGTGACTCGGAGGAGGAACAACCTGAGCCTGCACCAGTAGGCAGAAGGAGGCGTGCCCAGTATGCCCTGGTCTTGGCAAAGAGGCAACGCATAGCACATACACTGGCTCAGTAGAAACCCTGGGAATGATACCCGTCTCTGACCCACTCATATAGTAAAAGGGACACCTAACATGGCACAACCTGCTTCCAAACATGTACAGGGAGTGTAGTATGTGCATCCGACATAGGCAGCCCTGCAGCACCACCTGAGGCATGATTGCCATGTGTTAAGCAATGTAACACCATCTAGTATATGCAAACATGATGATCCTGCCTAACATCTCACCCTCACCAAGCATGATGCCACACTATGAAGACAACAAGATCAAGTACAATAATTGGCTGAAGTATTGCTGTTAGTCAAAGGGGAACAAATGGCTGACAGCCTGGGATGACATGCCGAGCAAGACATGATGCTCCACCTGCCAGGGATGGCACGCACCCAGCACACCTGGCTGTGTGGATACTGGCTAAGGCTGTTGTCACCCCCACTGTGCCTTGAATAGGTAAGGCTGGAAACACAAACCCACCACCATAGGTAGCAGAAGGGATAACAACCTGGACGTAATGCTACCCAATGCCAGAAGTCTAAACTGCAAGATGCATGCAGACCAAACCCACCTCAGCATGGAGAATGGTAATATCTGTTCTGTAACAGAAACCTGGGTCAAGGCTCAGAAGAGCACCTTAATACTACCAGGTTATGCCTTATACCATGCTTTACAGCCCCAAAACATGGAACAAACTACAATAGGAGTGTGGCTATCAATAATTGTCAAGGATAACCACAACCTCAGGTTGGTACCACAGCAAGAAGCAGCATGGACTATCCATGGGCAAGTAACAGTGGCTCAAACTGCGTCCCAGTTTGCAGCCTGCTACAGACCACCCTCCCAAACCCAGGAACCCCAGCCAGCCTTCCTGAAGACACTGCAGAGTATGAATGTCTCACCAAATACCAAACAAGGCACACACAAAGTATGACATAGGTGGTAATCCATTATGTACGGAAGTAGTAATCAGGGACCTAGGGAAACAAGTGGACAGTAACCCGTCATGTGACACTCACATTGCCAAGGTGGCCAGGAAGACCTGCTATATTGCCCACCTTAACATGAAAGGATGCACATGTAGATCAAGAGAGGTCACTGTGCCCCCACACTCTTCTCTTATCAGGCTCATACTTGAGAACAATGCCCCATTTTGGATGTACCTTACCTGACACCTGCAGCAGTTAGAAAGACCCCAAACGTACCTCACCAACAGGATAAAGGGTCCAAACATTTGTCATCTGCTGCCTGGCTGAAGAAACCACAGCCCAATTCACATGCATACTGCCCAGTCAGAGGCGATGTATGCCTGATGTACAAGGCCATGTCCAATCCAGATTGAATGGACATGCTCCACTGCAGAAACTCCAAATCCAGCAGAGACACCACAGTGAGATATCTGAACCTCCACACATAGATAAATAGGATGTGCTGGAGGGACAGATTCATAACCCAGAGGCTCCTTACACTCTGGAACAGAATCCCAGTCCATGATAGGCTGAGCTCCACACTCATACTCAACAAGAGAAATCTGGTCAAGTGCATGGGAGATAGTAGGTGTACACTGGGGGACATCTCTGTGTCACATCTAGTAAAGTAAACCCTAAATGGGCATAATATGCACATTGCAAGGGGTGTCGAAAGCCACACACAGTCTGTCTAGGCTCAAACATGGCCAAGGCAGATAGCCTAGTATGAACCTATGAACCTATGACGATACAAATTGTGCAGGACACAAAGGATAATCACACAGCTGTCCTAACTGATGGTAGGAACCATGGTGATAATCCACAGATATGCTCTGCAGTACTCAAATATCACAAACAATACACCAAACCCACACACACACTGCCAACATCCAACCTAACAGATTTTTTGCAAATTCCCCAACAGCACCAAACTGCCAAATAGCTATCACAGCAGAGTGCTGGCCCCCTGACATTGCAGATGCTGAGGTAACAGCCAGCATCTACAAAGCAAACCACATAGCATCAATGGTACCAGATGGTGTCCTGGGTTGTGTCCAACAAGACCTGTAAGAAGAATGGAACACAAAATAGCACTACTGCTCACTCTCAGTCTTACCACAGGATATGTACCCAAAGAGCAGTGTACAGCAACAGTGGTCCCTCACCACAAAGGTGGTGCCTGAATGGATACTGCAAACTATCACCCCTCAACCCTGACTATCTTGGTCGGCAAAGTAATGGAGAGGATGATCATGGACCCCAGGAATAACGAGATGGGGTACCTACAGACATTGGACCCTACCCAGTGTGGCTTTCATAGGGCAGATCCTGCCCCTTAAACATGTCTGCTCATGTGAAACACGCACCAAGGCCATTGATGAGGGGAATGTGGCTCACAGAGCCTATCTGCACCTTGCTAAACCCTTCCATACATCACCCCAGTTGTTCAGTAAAGATAAGCTCACCAGCCTAACTATAAACCCCTATCCAAGTAGATGGGTTGCAAACCAGCTCAAGGACAGAACTGACCTGGTCAGAAATGCTGCAGCCATGTCAGACTACAAACCAGGTACAACTGGCATCCCACAAGGCATGGTCCTGGGACCTCTCTTGTATGGTATATATGTCACATAGGTACAGGCCAACATGGAAGGACTGTGTCTGAACAGGTTCGCAGATGACTACAAACTGCCCACCATATTGGACCCTCCAGCTGACACAAGCATCCTACAAAAGGCACACATAAAACAGACAAGTGGTGCCACAGCCATGTCAACAAGCAAAATGCAGAATAGTGTATAGTCATCCCCTGTGGAAACACAGTACGTGGCCACAAATTACCACATAAGTGTTAACCCATTAAGTACATCAGGAGCAATAAGAGACCTGGGGACACAAGGTGATAGATATCCTGCATGTGACAACCATGTGTCTGTAGTGGTTACAGAAACATACCATATACCCACCTAATCATGAAGGTAAGCACAGCTAGGTCAGGGGAGGTCATTGTGCCTCTCCAGTCATCCATCAGCAGCCTCACAATTGTGTACAATGGCCCTTGTGGGATGTACCTTAGCAGACACCTGCATCAACTGGAAAGTCCCCACAAATACCCCACCAGAAGGATCTCAAAGCTGTAACAGATGCCATGTGTTGCCTGATTAAATAAACTGCAGCTCCACACAGTGCCATACCACCTGGCTACAGGTCATCTGTGCCTGATGTATAAAGCCATGACCAAGCTGGAATCAATGGACATTTGGCTCCATGTAAAATCTGAATGCTGGTGACCTATGCACATGACAGGCCTGAACCCCAGCACAGACATAAACAGGACATGCTGTACTGATTGGTCCATAACCCAGAAGCTCACTCCACTCATGACTAAACTCCCAGTACAGGTTATCCAGGGAGTCCCTCATTGACTGTCATCCAGAGGAATCTTGATGACTGGATGGGAGATGGTAGGTGTACCCTGGATATCACCTGTATGTCACGGGTAGACAGAGGCACAGCACACTAACCTTGAAATATGTCATGGCAAACACCAGTAAATATGTGTGTTGAAGGACAAACACTCTCGGTCTAGTATTACAAATGGCCTAGGGCACATGGCCATTGTTTGTCACTGTCCACACAAGTTGTGGAATACATTAACAATGTCGGACAATCTTGTTCTATGTTGTCCATATCTGAACAAAAAGCAACAAGGTCATATCTGCACAACTGGCCCTCAACCAGTCTGGTGTGCTCACTATAAATATTACAAATAGTGATAGGACTGAAACCAATGATACTGTCCACCACAGTGAAAGTACTGAACCAGTACACTATACGACAATACACCATTTGGTCAGTATGAAAGGATGTTGACAACTGTGAACCAGTACACTATACGACAATACACCATTTGGTCAGTATGAAAGGATGTTGACAACTGTATGCAAACTATCCCATGGCAACCCTGCAGGCACAGCATAATGCCTGCTAGGTTCAGACACAAAGCAGTTGGGCAGTAAGAACACAACCTGATGTCCAACACTCAACTGTACATGTGAAATATAGATGAAGACCACACACAAACACAAATGTGGTGGACCACAGATCTCAACATATGGAAAGTTCACACTGGGCATGCTCGCACACTTAGATAAATGAGACGTGTCAGTCAAGAAGCCATATAAACTGTGAACTGGGCATGCTCACACACTTAGGCCATGTCACAGTTCAGCAGTTGCACACACATATCTGGCATTTGTATATGTTAATACAGGAACCTCCCACAATATAGATATCTGCCCAGTGCACACAGTGAAATTACAACAGAGACATAAGTAAAGTAGTGGATCCCACTCATATGCAAACATCTGCCACAGTACACAAGTTGTTCATAGAGATAGGGAAAGCTATGGCAATAAAGACCCACAAACAGTTAATGAGCAACAGATACTTGCATCTGACAGGTAAACATATGGCTGTAGAGTTCAATACTAGGCTGTTGTCCCTAGGGAATACAGAAGGCTATCCACAGTGTATTTGGCGTCTGCCTCCGCAGTACAGTAGGCCACTGTGCCTCTGCAAAGTTAATGCATATATATGCTCTCCTCCTTACTGATGGATAGTAACAGATATACATACCTCTTCATAAATAATGATGTCAGCACACTATCCATATGTCAGGAGCACAAATGATACCCAGTAATTAGAATAGTGCGCTCAGCTACTGCGTCTCCCCCAAGTGTCATAACATAGTTAGATAGAGGTTTGAATCCTGCAAGTGCTCAGTGTGTGTGTGTATATGTGTGAATGTGGGGGGGGTAGGGTGTGTGCAATCATATGTGCAAGAGAAATGTCCCTTTTGCAACTAGTACAACACACCACATGCTGCATATTCCACTGTCTAAACACTGATGATGTCAGCACCCTATAAGTACAGCAGGAGAAAGCAAGCCTCCCAGTAATACAAATAGCACGCTCTGCTACTGCGTCTCTCCCAAGTGTTATAACATTGTTAGGTAGGGGTTTGAACCCTGCAAGTGCTCAGTGTGTGTGTGAATGTGGGGGGGAATAGGGTGTGTGCAATCCTATGTGCAAGAAAAATGTCCGTTTTGGCAACTAGTACAACACACCACATGCTGCATATTCCACTGTCTAAACACTGATGATGTCACCACCCTATAAGTACAGCAGGAGAAAACAAGCCTCCTAGTAATGCAAATAGCGCGCTCTGCTACTGTGTCTCTCACAAATGTCATAACATAGTTATGTAGGGGTTTGAATCCTGCAAGTGCTCAGTGTGTGTGTGAATGTGGGGAGAGGGAGTAGGGTGTGTGCAATCCTATGTGTAAGAGAAATGTCCCTTTTGCAACTAGAACAACACACCACATGCTGCATATTCCACTGTCTAAACACTGATGATGTCAGCACCCTATAAGTACAGCAGGAGAAAGCAAGCCTCCCAGTAATACAAATAGCACGCTCTGCTACCGTGTCTCTCACAAGTGTCATAACACAGTTAGGTAGAGGTTTGTATCCTACAAACGCCATGTGTGTTTTTGTCACACAGTTTGTCCATGTGTGTGGGGTGTTGTTCCCAATATTGCACGACATAGATTATTTCAGTAATGTCAATGCACACATGATGTATGTGTGTGCCACATACATATGTACCTGTGACCTTAAATAGTTCCCATGTCTGAAGCCTGCCTCATGTGAATACATGGAATTTGCATTAGACTACTTTATGACTGTGGTGTTTTGTGCAGGGGCTGCATGTGGTATGTGAATATACAGTGTGAGTTGTATATGGTGTCATCCTACCAGCGAGGGATACACGTCTGGTCTGCAGCATATAGTCCACATGTTGTTGATGAACATGTACAGCATGTTTTCACCTCTTGTGGGAGTGGTAACAAGTTGTTCCATAGCAATTCAGTGAATAAATGCTAGGAACCTTTCAGCTAGGGTCTTGGAGCTAGAGTAATGCTCACACTCTATGTTTGGGTAGTTGCAGTCCACCCATATAATGGTGTTTGTAGAGACCTTCATATTCCCAGTGTTGTCAGGAAGGCAAAGTGGGTTTCCTGGGTATGGGAGGGTGGTGTGTACCAGGCTATGAACCTGAAGGCAGTCTAACCCACTGTTAGTTGCACATGGATAGGCTCTGATGCTTTGTGCTGTGCCACCAACCTGGAGGTGTGTGTATCTGTGGTGCCTTTGGATACATCCCCCCGTCCTGGTTTGGTGCATGTTTAGGGGACGACAAGTATGGTATGAGGTATGACCTGGCAGTGATGGGGTGCAACTGGGAGCCTTGTACCAGGATTCTGTTACTGCACAGATATTGCTGTTCTCCATGCTAAGGACAGTTTCCAGTGCATGCATCTTGAGGTTTACACTGCTGGCAGTGAGTAGCATTACTATTAGTGTCCTATCCCGTGTGATACCTGTGTAGGTAGCTATGTAATTTGAGCCTTGCATAAAAAGGCACTATGTGTGTAGCAAGAGCCTTTGCCAATATACAATGGCCCATGGGTGACAGGTGCAAGCTGTCCCTAGCAAAGCATCGTGGCTTGTCTAGCATGTAATCCCACGCTGACAGGCATTGGATCCCCTTTGAATGTCACTGAAACATAAGCCAATTGTAGAAATTGATCATCCTGTCTACATATTGTGGCAGCATTCTTGGTGAGGGTAAGATGCTACTCAAGGTCAGGGTCATACCAGCCTGTGACACATGCTCAGAGAGCCCCTCTATGTCCCCTATCATGTAGTTCAGGGAGGTACATCACAGGTCATTCACACTGGCACGGACAATGACTGTGTCATATTTGTACATGCCTTGAAGTGACCTGTATGCTTGTGTTATGTGGTGGATCATAGTGCCCGACGGGCATCTCACCATGACCTTCTCCTTGTTCAGCCTGGTGAGTGGGACCTCAGTGTACCTGACAATAGAGGTACCTATTACAACTGTAGCAGGTGTGTTGTTTAGCTGTACGGGCTGTGACTGTTCAGCACACAGGGTTTGTGAGCTATGTGTTGCATGTGCTCTGTTCTGGCATAACATTTGCTTGTGTGTCTGCTTCGCAGGTGTCTGCTGCTCAGGTGGGATGCTATTCTGAGACTCCAAGAATGTTCCTGTGTGTTTATGGACTGCTGTCGTGGTAGGTCTATGTGAGACTGGTATTGTATTCACTGTAGTATCCCACTCCACCTGACAGGTTATGCCAGTACTGAGTTAAGAGAGCTTAGTCCCCAGTTTGGCTATGTGGTTGCATCTCTAACATGTGTTGTAAGTCTATGGGAAGGGGAGAGGGTTGTCTGTGTACATGAGGCAGCTGTAACATTGCCACATGACTCACAGATTCACCAACTGGACCAGAGAGGAAATTGACAAGTGACCTTTGCACATGCTACCATAGTATTGTGAGTCCCATAATAATTAACAACACATAGGGCCAATGGGGAACAAGGTACTCAAGGTGAGTATGTGAGGGTGTTGGCATATATAAATGCTTTCATGAGCAAATGCCAGGTAAGTCATACGCAATGTGTTACAGGCAACTTACATGCAAACAGGACAAACAGTGACGTTCTGTCAAGTGAGACATGGACATGAGTACAGTAAGCACTACAGATGTCACTAGGGATCCACATAGGCGCTGTAAATCTGCATTGCAGGTGGAATCAGTGTTTCAGGGAAATAACAAGCAAACATGCATACAAACAAAGCTACAGTCAGCAGGCCTGGATCTAGACTATGCTACAACAAACAAGGTGTACGATGTCCAGTAGGTAACAGTGCAAATATGCAGGCACTATAAGCCTGTACCCAGAAATGCACAGGTCAGACGGGCAGGGTCCAGCCTCACCTCCCACAAGTGTACAGACCATGTACCTTCGTAATGTAGAATAACTGGCCTGAAACCCAAGTGCTCATACCTGAACTAATACACATTTCGAATAACAGACACTGAGCCCTCACTCAGCAGTTCCACACTTAGTAGGATGTATGCTACCTGTCCTGGCACCACAGTATCCTTGACATGTATGGAGACTCTCCCCCCTGTCATAGTTAGTTCTATATTTTGGGGCTGTCATGCATGGTATGAGGTGTGACCTTGTAGTGCTAGGGTGCTCTTGTGAGTCTTGAACCTGTTGTGTATTACTGCACAGATATCAACATCCTCAAATATCCTCATTGCAGAGTCGAGTGTGGACAGCATGCAACTTGCAGTTGACATGTCCATCATTGAGTATCAATACTTACATTTTCTTATCCCCTGTGCTACCTATGTAGGTGGCCTTCTGTTGACAGCCTCACCACCAGTATGCAAAGATGTGCAAACATTACACTATGGTAATCACTATGGGTGTACAAAACAATACAATGATAATTATACTGTTACTGCATCAGGCATGCTGGGATATACCCACAATGATATCATTACACTGTACTGTTGACAACATGATACTATTACTACACTTCTATGTAGTCACCCTGTGCATCAGCATCATGTTAACCTGTTCCTGCACCGATGTTACAGATTGCAGGAGGTGGCACAGTTTCATCATATGCACAGGGTGTGTACTTGGTATGCCTGAGTCTGCCACTGATACAACCAATTGACATGTCTGTGTGTGTGTGTTGGTGAGGAACAGCGGTACAAGATGGGGCAATGTTGATGCAGTGTGTGCATGTATGCGGTAGCCCTAGGTGTTATCAATTCGCATGTGTGTACGCATGCACACAGTTCCACCTCATGGCTGCCATATACAGGTGTTTGTGAACAGCCACAGACTGTACCTGCCAGGTCATACAGATCACTGTCTCTGGCCATGGACATGGTACATGTGCCTGGCAGGGGTGCTATGGACTGTATCAGGTACTAAGCCAGACTGGGTACTGTCATCAGAAGCAGGTGGTTGGTGACTGGAGACAGGTCTCTGTTGGGACTGTCCAGAGCCACGTGCACGTGGTCTCCTGGGGTGGTCTGATGACAGCACAGATCCAGCATTGCTGGGACTGCTGCTGGCACTATGGGAGCAGCCGCGGGCCTGTTGTCATCCACGATGACTGCCAGCTGCTGCTGTTGCTGGCATACACCCACGTTGACGCCTCAACCGTCCACCATTGCCCTGGCTCATGGACATGTAGTTGTGGAACAGATCTATTGTGTCCCCCCCCAACGTCTGTCAATGACCTCGGTGAAATTACGGATGGCAGCCGCAACATCACGCATACTGTCATTCATAGCTGTGTGACATGCTCTCAGCTCTCTCAGACCCTGTCTGGTGTACCGTTCCATACGTGACTGTGCCTGCATTACAGCCCGAAACATAGCTGAGGTTGTAAGACCTCTGTGGGCATGTCTGACAGGGGCAGTATGTCCACGGATGCTCCCACGAGAACCCCTGGACATCTGCCTGTGTGTTACCATGTCAGGACCCTGGCCATGGCTGCTGTGTGGGGATCCATGTGCCACCGATACCACATTACCCTGGTCAATGCCCACTGTATCCTGTCCATCACCTAGGGACACTGGTGACAAAGGATGTATTGGCAGGATGACTGTGCGCATTGATGGGGTCGACAGCTGTGTATTGTCAATTGGCTGACCAACGACGGACCCTGGCACACCGCCCTGTGCCATTACACAGGCATCATCATTATCACTATCCACGGCAGCTGATTCAGGTTCCCTGCTGCACAACACCAGAGCAACACCAGAACCTGTGGGAGTAAGACAGGAAACACAGTTTACAATGTGTACACAATGTCACCACTGATACACACATGCACACAGGTGCACATGCACACATGCACACAGGTGCACACATGCACACAGGTGCGCATGCACACATGCACACATGCACACAGGTGCACATGCACACATGCACACTCCTCAGTATATGAGATATCAACACACAGATACATACACACTTGCAATCAAACACATAGCACTACTGCTTCAGCCTATTATTACTATTAGTATCAAGAGTATTGAAGGTATTGTTATTACACACTCACCAGCATGGATAGGCTGCCTTGCTGTTACACCAGAGGGACCTGCAGAAATGAGACATTTATTGTCAGTGGGCACAACTGTGCCATTGATACTGTGAGTATGATACAGTTCAGTAGTACAACAGTTGGCTTCCACAGGTCTACTGCTGATATTGAGAATATCACTCTTGCACAATAATTACCAAGATAACAGCTACAAACTGAGGACACACCTCACACATGCATAAACTACCAGTGTACAGAACAGTCAACTATACATATGGCATGTTACCTGCACGCTCCGAGTCCTGCTGCTGGGTGGCTCCATCCTCCATCATTATGCATGTATGTTGCTGCTGTTGTTGCTGTTGGGCTGGAGCCACAACACTTAGGAGTAGTCCCTCCAGTCTGGTGAGGGGGGGATGTATAGCCACCCCACCACCTGTGGCAAGCTGTTGCCTGTGGATATCCGACACACGCTGACGGACATTTCTAATTAAATCACTGCAGTGATGGTGTACCTGCTCATATGTTCGGTTATGCGTGCCTATGTCATTTACTCGACGGACCAGGTCTTGCCACAGTGCAGCCCTCTCCTGCTGGTTCTGGCGGGTGCAGGAAAAGAGTATTGCAAAATCCTGCACCAGGCTCTGGTGTATCTCCTCATCCTCCGCAGCGGAGTAGGTAGGGTTTCGCTGGTGAACCATAGCCCTGAAAAGGAAAAGAAAAATATGTCAGTAATATATGTCAGCATAATATGGCACACATAATACACATAATACTCGACTGTAGTGATATAACTTCACTCCCATATATAGCATCTGTCTGTCTATTGGGGGATACACATGTAAATGACCAGATATCAGTGCTCAGCCGACAACTGTGCAACAGTACCTGGCACACTCCATACGACAGACTAGTATACTCCAGCAGTCAGCACACTGGTTCAGGTCCAATGCACAACCTCACACTGGGGGTTTCTATCAAGGTACTGTATGGGGAACATTATCAACCCATGCATTGCATGCAATGCACATTACATATTTCACTGGTAATGCACACTACTCTTACTTGCCATAACCCTTCCTACACCGCAGTCACATACAGGGTAACACAGCACAACATATGGCAATGTAGTATGTTTTGATCGCAATACCTCACACATCTGTGTCTGGCCTCACACCAAGGACACACACTACCATGACAGGCAGCCAGTCATGGTGAGCAATCACACCATTACATAACATGCACCCAGTCACTGGCACACTCGTGTCTTAGGTAGGTAGTATGCTATTGGGCCTGGGCCTACAGCAGCATACTGTTATGCTACCCTGCCCCTTGTGACACATGTGATGTGATCGTGCCTGCTCCTGTCAAACAGTTACACAGGGTGACTCATATGGCATATTACCTATCTGCATAACATTCAGCAGGGGTATGTCTGACATCTACTCATGGGGAGCCTTGTGTCTTAATGCTGTGTGGTTTACTCCAGGGTATGTCTTATCTGTGGGTAGGAACCTGTACCTCCATCATGTGCTCTTTACTGCGGTGACAAGGACGACAGACATAAGTCATTTGGGTTGTGGATGTTGTGAGGTGTTACCATGGTTGTTGGACAACTGTCATGGGTGTGACTTAACTATGTATATCCAGCAGTGGTAACCTCTATGTAGGTAGTATGGGTGTGCTCTGTGGTCTTGTCAGTCACTCTGCATAGGTAATGTGTTTGAGTGCCTTGTCACAGTTTCTTATGTATGACTGTGTCCTTCTCCATATCTGTAGCTGTCATGGGAGGTACATACCGTGTAGGACATTGTGGGGTGTGGAGGGGTACAGTGACCTACATGTCCATAGCTGACACACCACGTCTGCTGACACATACCATGTACAGGTATTACAGGACTAGTGTGCCACTGTGTATATCAATGGGGAGCCTATTGTACACTTGTTGCCCCTGTTCCCCCCTGACTCATGCAGTGGTGGGCAGGCAAGCACATATGTGGTGGTTACTGGTGTAAGTATTTTGGAATGGGGTATGGTACTCCAGTATCCACACTGGTGTTCACTCCATGCTTTTGTCACCAGGCACATGTTTCAATACATCTGCACACATGTGCCTCACTCAGTATATATATATATATATATATATGTATATATATATATATATATATATATATATATATATATATATATATATATATATGTATATATATATATATATATATATATATATCTATATATATATATATATATATATATATGTATATGTATATATATATATATATATATATATATATATATATATATATATATGTATGTATATATATATATATATATATATATATATATATATATAATATATATATATATAGATATAGATATATAGATATAGATATGGAGAGAGAGAGAGAGACAGAGGGAGAGAGAGAGAGGGGGTGGGACAGAGAGAGAGATAGTCATATACAGACATATCTGTAGACAGTCAGATATGTCTGTATATGTATATGTATCTACATATATTTATATATGTATGTGTGTATTACATATATCTGTATGTACATATTCTATCTATCTATATATGTCTATGTATTTCTACATCCCTCTCTATCTATGTATACATATATGCATATTATATATATATATATATATATATATATATATATATATATACATACATATCTCGATACACATACGTATACATATGATAGATATGTATATAAACCTTTTTATTTACAAATATGTATACACACACTAACGTTCTGATGAACATCCATTACTGTACAACCTACATTGTACATTGCACTACAACCTACATTGATATGTGCACATAGTTACCTTCACATACATATGTATGTACAGCCTTCAGTGACAGTTGCAGTATGTCCCCTGCCCTATGCACATCTTCATATACATAGATACAGACCAATAACACATATGGAGGGTTCACAGTATGTAGACTATTATATTATTACTTTACATTACCTGTGTTTGTTACAGCTGTTTGCGTTGGCTTTCTGATAGTTGGCCTGCTGCTGCTAAAATTGCCAGCTTCAGTTTGCCTTGGCAGTGTCAGGTTGTGATGACAACTTGTTTGTTTTGTTGTTATATATTTACTTTCTTTCTTTCTTTCCTTTCTCTCTCTCTCTCTCTGTCTCTACCTCCAGAGGGTGCAATGAAAGTATTGCATGTGTGGACTGGGAGTACAGGATGCTTTTGTAGGTATCTGCACATGTCCATGTGATGGCCTCTGCACCAATTGTTAGCCAGCATTTACTAACTGCATGCAGCCTGTTGTGTAGTGATTGCAGTTCTCACTGTGATTTCAGGACAGTGCTATAAAATGGTTTGTTAGGTAGGCATAGTCCTTTCAGATTATCAGGGTGGGGACCATGCTGGTATGCTGTGGACACTGTTCTGTGAGTGTAAGGGTTGCTATGTCTCTCATATTTCAGGCTGTGTTGTAGACACTGCAATGCATGTTGTACTGTAACCTGAGTATTCCTTCCTCCAGTTTCCTCTTCTCAGTGTGTATGTAAACCGACACCTAAGACTAGTAATACTGTGTATATGGTTGTGTGTGCTTTCCTGTGGGACTTGTGGTGTAACTGGTATATAGCAGTGGCTCTTGCAATTTGTTGCTATGGCTTCAATATTTGCCCTTTATATTCACTCCTTGTATGCCTGCTAGGTGTCTTTACTGTAATGTGTTGCTATGGCTTTCCTCTTTTCCATTTACATTCACAGCTTGTAATGCTTGCTATATCTGTTTGAGCAGCAATTCCCTATGTGTTTATTGTGGTAGGGTGGTACTGCATGCAGTGTGGTCTAGCCATGGTGTGGGCCCTGACACTTAGAAGGGTATTTGATTATGCTGCTGAGCAGGCCTCAGATACTCTCAGGTGCATCTTTTATCAGCCTCATGGAATGGTACATAGTGAGATACAGCCATGACATTTTCTGATATTCTGCAGTTGTGAATGTGGGTTATTTTGAGCATATGTATTACTACACCATTTGTGACATGCAACTGGTGCATACTTTCAGTAATTCATAGTTACCATTGCATGTGTTGTAACACCTTTCTGCCTACTGTTAGTACATTTCACAGGGAGTCAGTGGGGCACAGTTGACATTTGTTTTCAAATCAGGGACATCCCTGTAACTCAGTCACAGTTGCTATGTCTGGGCTCTTAACTATTAAACTATGGCAGTGTTTATCCTGCTCTGAGTATGTGTGTGGCTTGCAAGGTGCTACTGTGACATTATTACCTACTAGCTACCAACTAGCATAGCTGTTTCTCTTCACACAGTAATATTTTACAAATCCACTAGATTTGATAGTAAATATACATGACATGCTTTGTGTACTAGACTTCCTATATTCCCTTTACATTCATTCCTACTATTTCATGATATATTTCTTTCAGCACAATGTTCTTGTATAGCAGTCATAGCTTAGTGGTAAGTCATGCAGACTACTGTTTCCTGGGTTCGGGACTGACAGTGGGATTTTATGTTGCTTCTGAGCAGACTACAGGCCTTGTCATTCAAAGTGACTAAGGCACTTTTAAGCAGTTGTAAGCGGGTTAGCGCTGGTTTGCGCGGAGGTCACGCATGCGCACTGTCGCTTAGCTTCACGCACACACGCTTAGCTAAGCGCACACAAGCGCACTCCCGCTTACAACTGCTTAAAAGTGCTTACTCTCGCACACACCTGCACTAATTTCTTTGAAAGAAAAGAAAATGGGGAGATAGGAAAGTGGTGAAAAGGGGGGCACAAAGAGGGTAGGACAGTAGGAAAACAAGCTCGGGATTTGCAGGAGGGATGTAGGATAGGCCCATAGCTGCCGATTTCTTTATCAGCAACAGCTGTGCATATGTGTGTAATTTGGTGTGAAATTTGAAACCTTCCACCTGTTAGAGAGGGGTGAGGACAATATTTGTTGTACAGCCAATTGTAATTGCCAGTTTACATGTCCAGCAGACATGTCTGCAAAATGGGCAGCTATGTATGGGGTGTAATTTTTTTTGCGGGAACAGAGTGCCCTTTTTTTTTTTTTTTTCAGGTGAGAGTGGAATGTCAGGTACAGGAAGTAGGTATAGTTGGGAAGGTAGGTAGGGGAGGTTAACAGACAAGACAAACAAGACACATACAGGGGTGGTGTATGACACATGTGGGGGGGAAACACAATTGACGGGGACAGATGTTTGGATATCTCGAGCCCATGAGCCCACAGATGGCAACAGTGGAACTGAGATCCCCACCCATGGGCAGTTGCCACTGTGCCTTCACTGCCCAGGGCAGGGGCTGTGCTGGGGGCTGTGTAGGATGGGCAGCAGGCATGCCCGTGAGTTGTGCCACCCGTGCCTGAAGCTGGCGTAGGGGCTCAAGCACAGAATGCCTGATCTCCCTATGCACCACAGTCCGGACACTACAGAGGGTGAGTGGACAGCCTCCTCCGGCCACGCTTGCAGAAGGTGGATGAGCCCCATCCCCTGCAGTGCTGGCACAGGGCCACCGGAGGAGGGTCTGGCGTGGGTACTAGTGCCAGGTGCACTCGCCAGCTGAGGTGGGAGTGGTGGGTCCGCTGGAACCCGCCTTCCCTGTCGTCCTGTGTTTTGCATTATTTTATGACAGTTTGGGTTAGTAACAAACAATACCATTCACAATTAGTTGTAACAGCATGCATTAGTATTCCCATTAACCAAACACCCATAAATTCAGGACATTGAACAGCAAGCATAACACATGCATAATTTGAACAACAGTACACAATCCAACAGCATGCAGGTTTGATTGATGGCAACAGGCCATCAGGTTTGGATGTGTGAACAGGGCACATGCATCAGCGTACATGCAAATATGTATGAACCAACAGGACAAATGTCCAGGGGAATTAATTGTGAATACACATACCCATTTCATGTGGAATGGATTATTTGTGGTTATAGGGTAGGGTGGAGAAATATTTCATTAACAACTTCAAATACCTATGCATATGCTGTACATTTCTACTAGCTGCAGATATATACACCCTACAGGTCTGACTACAGTTTCCTATGTGTAAACGTAGGCATGTTGGTGATGGGAATGTTACTGCTACATTAATATACATTGCATTTTTATTCATACATATTCATATCTGGCTCTGTTCAGCTACAGCATCCTGCAACATTTGCTTTATATGGCTCTAGACAACTGTGGATGTTTGGTATTTCATACAACCATACTATCTGCATATTGCAAAGGTACAGCAACATATCCAAATTGTGGGACAGACATTCCAGCTTCAGTACTTTATTGCACACATTTCACTCTTTGGTTGTGCCTGTCACATTCATTTCATTCTGTACTGACTGCAGTATACTTTATTCGGGGGTTATTACAACTTTATTGTTGGATTCATACATCTTTCTCACACTCTCACTTGTTTTAATTTTACAATTCAGGATGGTATTTAATTCTAGGCTTTACTGACATGTTTTACTTGGTTACAACAATCCTTTCCAACAGTCTCACTTGTGTCATGTTTCAGATTTTAAACAGGGATATATTTCACACATGTGTTGTACTCAGCTTGTGTAGCTGTAATTTACAGCCTGCTGCAGGTAATGTACTCTTACATTACAGGTGGAACATCTTTATTTCAGACTTGTTTCATTTTTATTTTTGGATTACAGGCTGCATCACACACTTATGTAATCACACAGTACTAGCAGAATCTCTCTTACACTGTTACTTGCACTTTTTATTAATAAGTGACTACACTGCACTCTTTTGCAAGCTGTCATACTTATATTTTTTAACAGTTACAGGGAGAGAATTACTAACCTGCCTGGTGGCGCAACCGCACAAACCTATCGGCATAGGCTCAACGATTCATGGAACTGACCCCTGCAGCTGTAATATGAATGAAGTAATATTGGAATACACATCTCCATAATATCAGCTAGGTTAATTTCTTACATAAATAATTACATGTAACTTAGTAGTGGGGCGTTGGGCATTTACCGGGCCTCCTGGATCCAACGGTTCAGTTGGTCCTGCTTCCGTCTCTTCAGGTCCGCATGGTGGTGATGGACCTGTTCACCAGTCCTTGGTATTCCTGTGGCACTGGTGAGATCATGTGCCAACTGGTCCCATGCCTCAGCCTTGTATGCTCCCCACAGGACCTGGCCCTGCATGAGTTGGGCCTCATGATCATGGACGAGGAGCCAAACCATATATTTGGACTCCTCAACGCCCCACCTCTGAGCTCGGAAGCAACTACCCTCTCCTACACCAGCCATCCTGACTGCAAATAGAATCCACAATCAGTTATGCTGTGTATTTCCACCTATGGGGCTTATATATGCCGTTTTTCCCACACTTATCTGTGATTGGCCATTTTGGAAATGTATCAGCTTCACAAAACCTGCTTTGTCATGCTTCTCTTTCCATTCATTCCTATATATATGCTAATACTGCATTTCTCAGAACAACTGTCATGGCTTAGCGGTTCAGTACTTTGACTATGGTGCATGGTATCCTGAGTTCGAGCCTGGCCATTGCTTTTTTTTTTTTTTTTATGACTGTCTACACAAGCTAGGAGGTGTGTCTGTGTAAAGGCAGTTTTGATACAGCTTGCTCAACGTTGCCCGCCGGTTAGCTTGTCGGCACGGTGCACAGCTCCATGCAAACGGGTTACGCTGGGTTACGCGTCATTTGGCTGTCAGCACGCATATTATGCTCAGCTATGGGCACACAGTTTCAGCGTGTTACAACACTGCTCAACCCGGGCACTCATTTTACACCTGTTGAACCACTACTCACCTATGGGCAGATATACTCAGCTTTTTAGAGCGTAGCTCAGCTATAGGCACTTCTGACATTTTTTTTTTTTTTTACCTCACATTTCTTCAAAATACATGGCCCATTTCATTACATTTTACATAAAATATAATTTTATATATGTACATATATGTCAGGGAATTGTTTCATGCTTATTTCACTGGAAATAAAAATTGATGTTGCGGGGGCTCGAACCATGACTGCCTCCTCTTCAGCCGACGTCTCTACTGCTACGCTATTGCTTCTTGGCTTACTTTGCATATTTAGATCTTATATGCTTTTCCACTGACTGCTAACTGTGGCTAAGCGATGGGGACGCCCGCGCAAACGAGCGCAATTACGGGAAAACATCTTTAAAACTTATAAAAAATATATATAACATGTTCATTTTTACATTTTATGTTTATAGTCTGTGGGGCCATGTGTTGTGTTGTGTTTGTTGACATTTAAGCGGACTCTCTCATGGGGGTTTACTTTCAGGACTGTTCCTCTTCTGGGGGCGTGTCCGTTTGCATGACTCGCCCTGCGGACACGCCCCCTACTTTCTTACACGGACCGTGTTAGCCTTGGGTGTGAGTCAGCATGCCCTCATGAATATGCATGGCATGCTGACATCACACCTTTTAAATGCAGCCTCCGTGTAAGACTTGTAACTCTTACACGGAGGCTTCGTGAATCCTGCCCAGCATCAAAGCTACACAAAATCAGCACACCAAATGTCTGATACTTAGCATGGCAATATGAAGCCCTGACTACTAGTCAAATGATCTGATATCAATTAACAAACCTGAGCCTGAAGGAGCCAAAAAGGGAGAATGCTGACTCACTCATCACTGGGGAAAGGGAAGTGGTTCAGTCCAATGCAGTGCCACCACCTAATGGAAAGAAAGACAGAAGGAGGTGCATGACATGCAGTGTATTGGCCAAGAATGCATGCTGGGATCTTACAAACCATGTCTGTAAGCATCTGCAAGAAAGCACATGCTGACATGGGAAACCACTGTAGACCCCTATGTCTAAGAGTATGCATGCCAACTGCCAGGGAAGGCAAAAAAGGAAAATAATCCCCAAATGCTGTCTGGATGATGGTCATCACAGTGACTGCCTGTCAGAGTGGTTATGGGAGACAAATGGGCATGGTTGCAGCTGTTTGATGGTTATTCAGCACAGGTCAAGAAAAAGAACAAAAAAGCAGCCTACCAAAAACATATTTTCACTGATGGTTAAATATTCCCAAGGTTGAAGAAATGGAAAAACTTGGACTTACTATAGAACCGTATTTCCTTTTTTCCTGGCTTATGGTAACTTCATGGCTGCTATACATATATGTCAGGCATGGGTGAAGGACAGGTGGAAGAGCCCGCTGCAATAAATAAATGAGTAAAAATGTTGTAGTGAAAAAGATTGTGGAAGCCCTACTCAGTCAGCAAACTGCAGGGATTTCCTCTTCTGCAAACTTCAGCTATTTCTTTCTTCATTGCCTGTGGTCTGTATCTTGTACATCTTCTGCCAATGCATGTAGTGATGTCATGTGTCAGGTGAAGAGCACATGTTTATATGCGGAACGTATCATTTCTTTTCTACCAATTACTCAGTATGAACCTTGTTCCTGACGGTCATCTTGAAATATTCCCTATATTTGGTGACTAACAAATACAAGCTATCAGTGTAAGTATGCCACTACTGTCTCAGGGCAAGGAACGATGGAAAACACTACTAAAAATGCCACCATTTCAACTGGTTACTTGACAAATAAAGAAGGGAGAAACTCCAGACCTACCTTACACCACACAGAATTGCAGAGGTAGAAAATGTCCACTGCAATATCAGCAGGATGGTTCTTGTGTTTTTCCAGGTACATGCAAGTGCAGCAGAACCATTATAAGGCAAAATATAAGAAAGGCCAACATGGCTCACACCCATCTGGAGCTTCTGGAAATAATTCCATCCCTGAGTTTGCCTGGAGAACATTTGTGTCACAAGGACCTCCCTGATTAATCAGAGGTGGAATTTGTTTAAATTGATTCATTATAGCATTACATTCATAAGCAACTTTTATTGGTGTTAGTACATTAAGAGGTTAGCAGTGCCCTATACAGGCACAAGTGCCCAGAAAGTAAATGTTATCTATAAAACGTCCCTTAGAGCTGAAACCTATAACGTTGTTTGGCTAAAACAAAGCCATTTCTTGGAGACAAGCTTAGAGCAGCTAGTTTGCACATTAAACAACATTACTCTCAAATCTTAGCACAATTCAACCTAGTCTAGTGCCAAACCCAAGAGAATACCCAAAAAGACCTCTGTATAACCAAGCTCATGACTTACAGTAGTCCTCCCAAATACAGGTCCAGACAACATGGATATGCAATTTAACGTATCCAGAACCAGCTTGGTAGACACAGGCATCCTGAGACAATGTAGCAATTGTCTCATGTTCACAGATTATCATTTAATACTTAAAGAGAAACAAACACAGTATGTGGGAGGTGACCTGAGACATACTTCCTTGGACTATATGAAGAGAGACATTGTTGATCTCTTTGAATATGTGTTTCATTCGGATATGTACCTTGCAATGGGCAGCATTCTATCTTCACAAAGGATGATGCCACAGTACAAATTAGAGATGATTGATTTCAATAATTGTCTTTGTTTCTTGTGTCTTTCCAGGGGGGATTCAATATTTGTTAACATGGGAAGACATGGTTAACAAACCACGTTGCTTTGCAAAGGATGGTCTGTTAGGTTTCTGAATATTGTCTAAAATTTTATCTACCCCCTTAGAGCCTATTTTAGGCAATGCTAAATTGAAAAACCTACCTAAAACTCAAACAAACCTAAGGTGTTACTGCTCAGTGCTAGGAGTCTAAACAAGAAACTCCACACTCCACAAGCTCTCCTCATTCTGGATAATGTAGACATCTGTGCTGTTACCAAGACTTGGTTTAAATCCACAGAAAGTACCCAGGCAGTGCTAGGCTTCAGTGCCTTCCACACATTTAGACCATCAGCTGCAAACATAAGGACAAAAGTTGGAGGAGTCTCAGTCTACATTAGGACAAGTCTGTGTTGGCTAAACAGGACAATGCCCTGGAATTCATCCATATACAATTCACACAGATAAAGTACCATGACATATCCTAGCAAGCAGTACGTCACCATCTATGTCCCTAGAATACCATAGCTCATACGTAGACCTACTGGAGACACTCACCATTAAACCAAATACCCTATTCACTGGAGACTTTAACTACTCCTCTACAGACTTGGAAACATACACTGCAT
The DNA here is from genome assembly GCF_019279795.1 of Protopterus annectens. Taxonomy (NCBI): domain Eukaryota; kingdom Metazoa; phylum Chordata; order Ceratodontiformes; family Protopteridae; genus Protopterus; species Protopterus annectens. Next base: position 637,930,354 of record NC_056726.1, on the reverse strand, counting down.
CATACTCAAAGGTGGAATAATTCCTGGACTTTATTAACACAAATACCCTTGACACGATAGTGTGCACACCCACCAGAAGTTCAGTTCAAGCATACTGGACATGGTATACACCAATATGGGAGAGCAACACCCTCCCCCCGTGTCACATCCTCACTGGTGAGAACAGGCAGCAAAGTTGTTTGATCTCACCAAAGTCAGCAAATTTCATTGTCATTTAGAACTACACACGTGTAGCCTAAACAAAATTATGTGCATCAGCTCAATTCTTGAAATTACAAAGGAAAGAAGTGAAACAACACATATAAGTACAGGAATAAACATAACTCACAAATATAATACTATTCCCAAAACTCACAAGAAAAGCAGATACAATTACCAACACTCACATATGAAAAGAATACCCTCCCTTAAGTTAAATTAAGTACTCCTACTTAAAGTAATACAAAACACACTACAGACTAAAATGCCTCAGTTATTTGTCTAATATTGCACTTGACTGAGTTACATAAGATCAGACAGCAAAGTTGTCTCCTTTGCAATAAATATCAGCTCAGTAACCCCAGCAAAGTCTGTAACAGTTAGGAACTATTCCAAATCAAATTAAACCCTGTTAAGCAACAGTTTGTCAAAATTCAATGCCCCTCCCAACCTTGAGTTCACAGTAACCTATTTAGAATTGTTCACATAGACCCTGTGTAACCATGTCAATGGCTGTACAGAGGCTGCCATACCTACTAGAAGCAAGCCCCAAAAAACTCTAAAACAAATCATACTGGTGAAATCCTAACCTTAATAGGATATATAATAAAAGGAAAAAGGTATGTCTAAAATCTGAGTGAGCAGCTCCCATTATGATAGGAGCATTCTAATTAAATTAAACAGGAAACTAAGATGACTAATTAAGTCCAACAATGCCAATTATAAGGTCAAGATAGCCTCAACAAGCTGAAGACAACCACAAGGCCTTCTATAGCTATGTCAGCAGCCTCAAAAGGAGCACACATCAGTGCCAAACTGGTGACCAAGAGTGCCACCTTCAATGAGCAGAGTGACATAGTGAATTTGCTGTTTAACAAATTCAGCTCAAACTTCATCCTCCCAACTCCCCACCTGCCTCCCCTCATGAAATACCTACTAGCATAACCCCCCTCAACTATTAAAATGGAGTACATCCTGGCAGTGCTGGCTCAGGACAAAAACACAACCTCAATTGGCCCTGACAATATCCCAAGATAAATAAATTGAAACATGACCTATCAGAATCACTTGAGTCACTTTTCAACTACAGCCTGAAAACATTCCTGAGAATGAAGGACTGCAATGGATATCCTACTTCACAAGGATGGACCATCAAGTGACCCCAGAAATGACAAACCTATTAGCCTGACTAGTCTAATATGCAAAAACAAATTATCATGGAAATGATCAACAAAGACATGGGAAACCTTCAAATACTCAACCCAACCCAGTCTGGCTTTGTCAAGAGAAGATCATGCCTACTAAACCCACTGGACTTCTTTGAAAAGGTTACGAAGGCAAATAATGAAGCTAAAACAGTGCATACTGCCTACCCGGACCTGTCTAAAGCATTCAATACAATACCCCTCTCAGGTATAGTTGACAAACACACTGGACTGGGCATAAACCCCTATATAACTGGCTGGATTTCCAGCTGGCTCACAGAGAGAACCCAGGAAGTCAGGATTGGTAATGTCACCTCCTTTAAGACACTGATTACCAGAAGGGTACCTCAGGGCTCAGTGCTGGGTCTCCTGTTAGTTGGCATCTAATTCTTGGAGGTAAAGGCTAATGTCAAGGGCCTTTAGCTGACCCAACTCACAGATGACTGCAAACTGGCACCTATCATAGATTCCCCCATGACACAAAATCTTACAAGAGGGTGTAACACAGACAAATAACTGGTGTCAAAGTCACAGATTACAATTCAATGGCAAGTAATGGTTTATAGTGCCTTCTGGGAAAACTGCTATTCAGGCTAATTACTTCATCAATAAGACACCCCTAACTGGTAGTCAGAGATCTTGGAGCATATGTAGACAGTAATCTGGCCTTTTAACAACATGTGGCCAAGGTAGTAAGCAAATCACTCTATGTTGTTCAACTTATACGTAAGGGCATGGCATCCAGGCCAAAGGAAATCTTTGTTCTACTTCATTCGGCCTTTATCAAACCAATCACTGAGCATGAGTATGTGCAACTTTGAAGAGCCTCCCACAAGAACTAAGGCCTATCCATAACTATATGGAATTTATGAAGCTTAAAAGAAAACAAAGGAAACATCTTGAGGAAAATAGAACTGCAGCTGCTTTTACAATGAGACATAATTTATTTTAGTTTAGTTGTGAAAGATAGCTGTATGCTTTTACCTATTTTACCTGGTGATTTTTTGTGATGATTTTTGTACTGCTGTTACTATTATTATTATTGTTATTATTATTATTATTATTATTTTAATTTATATATGTGCCAAATGCACCTCATTAACTCGGATTCATGCTGAAAAAAATAACCCACCTACCCTATTTGCTATGTACATGCCCATAAATAAAAAATACATAAATAAAAACACTTACTTTCACTTATCCAAGGATCCTCTTCAGGTATGACCAGGTCAAAGCAGATGAAGTAGGGAATATTTATGTGTTGTATACATAAATGACAATTTTTAAGGGTCCTGTACAGGAAATGACAACTGGCTTTTATACCACATTTTCAAGTACCAGTCAATATTCATATATCTTAAGCAGGAAATGACAAATCATTATATACTAAACTTTATAGTGCCACACTAGTACTTAATGCAACAACATGGACACTGTAAACAAACTGAGGTAAATCATAAAATCATTAAGAGTCTGATATGGTCAAATTAGGAAGTGAATTAAGACATTATGAGAAATTTAAAGAATAAGAACTTGAATGAGGAGTACTAATATGATACATAGTGAGGAAAATGAGATGGGTCTGCTTTATAAGGAGTTAGAGGAGTGACGGCAAAGACAATGCGGGAGAAAGACTCATTCTGAAAAATGCATAATTCTGTAAGGGTGAGGAAGAAAAGTTAAACAGATATGCTCCAGTATTCATGTTTCAGAGTTAAAAGGAAAATAGTTGTAGAAGATAGTGAAGTACTGAAGGTTGTATTTAGTTAGATTTTATCCTGGGTCAGAGGGATGCTTCTTCAAGATATGCCATGTACTCCATTGAATAAGTGAAACTCATTTTAAAGTCACATCCCACTGCACCATTCTGGATTTTTCTAACACATGACTTTTACCAATACTATACAGCATCATCAAAGAGCTTTGCTGAAGAAAAAAAAAACACTGATGAGATGTAATACATACACATGTGTGCAGATTACCATGGTGAGGGATATAACTTTGTTTTTGGTACGATTCATGTTTTGAGATATTGAAAAATCCCTTGTTGATTTTTCTAAGAGTATTCTGGGTTATAAGTTGAAAGCTACAATGTTTTATCATATTTTCTTTTAACTCTTTGTGTCTGCAGAAACCTGGAAATTGTCTTTCTCTGCATGTTTCTTAAGATACAATATTGTCTTGTTCTAAGATGACAGGGTTCAGCATTACTTTGTAAGCACCTGCAGCATGCATGTTACCACAGGAACCATCAGTAGGTAGGAGCATCATTTAGTATAATGTCAGTAACTGCCTATAACACACAGTCATGACATCTTACATCCAGTAGACTTATTGCATTATTAAAGCCAACTTGCACTGTACATCACATCCCCTTTTATGCTAAAACTTCATAGTAAGTAGTAGGCTAGTTGCTATTGTGGGCCATTTTAAGCCCTGCCAATTTCCCTTTCAAAGGTTGAGACTCAAACCCTGTACCTTGTGTTTGTGGGGTAAACACCCTAACATTTATACCAATCCCCAACTTTAACTAACAAAATATAAATACTTTATACTAAGCTACACTGCAGACCATTTATTTATTTATTTATTTTACATTTGTTGACTGGGAATGTCTGATTGAGCTGAAGCCCTTTTTCAGTAGAGGCCTGGGGAGAAAAGCTCCAGTTTATACAGATTATATTTAGTCATTATAGAGATATTATATAAGTAGAAAATGGCAAACAGCTAGATGACTGCAAGAGCATTTTTAAAAATATATAGATTACATTTAGCCATTATACAAATATTATATAAGATGAAAAATGGCAAACAGCTAGATGCCACCAACAGCATTTTTAAAAGTAGTAGTAAATATAAAAAGGCAACATAGGAGTAAAGTGTTTTTTTTTTTTTTTTTGCAATTGATAATACAGGATAACAGTAAAGTATAAGAGAGTGAGGAATACATGGATTAGCAGAGTGGCAGAGTGTTAGCAAGGTGGGTTTGAGCATTGGCAAATCTATTGCCCTTTGAAATATTCTTTTAGAGTTAGTTTAAATTGTTTGGGATGTGTGTGTGTTCGAATTTCAAGGGGAAGTTTGTTCCATTCAGTAGAGGGGTAGTAGCTATATAAATTGCACCCTGCTTTAGATTTGGGCTTATAGATTTTTAAGAGGTCTTGGGAATAGCTGCAGAGGTTTCTTGAAGGAGCATAGTGGGAGATGACAGAGTGTAAGTGGACAGAAAGATGGTTGGTAAAGAACTGAGTGTATGGTTTGAAGCTGAGAGAGAAGGAGGAGGTGAGGCAGCTCAAGCCAGTTTAAATATTTTAGAGAGAGAGACAGTGGTGAGATCTATAGGACTGTTGAGTTGCAAATCTAGCTACTTTGTGGTATGTAGTCTCAAGTCTAGTAAGGAGAGAGGAGTTTAGGTTAGTAAGGATTTGTGAGCAATAAGTTAATCGGGGGAGAAGGTAAGCATGAGTCAGGGCAATTCTAGCTTCCTGAGTGAGAAATGTTTTATTTCTATATAATAAACCTAATTTAAGGTGAATTTTCCTGATACAATTATTTATGTGGAGATCAAATTTTAGTTAATCATCAATTGTGATACCGAGGAGTTCTGAGCTAGATTCAACTACAATAGGGGTATTGTTAATTGACTGTATAGTAAAAGAGGGCTTAATGTGGTTGGCTGTTTTAGGGAAGAAGAGTAGGAGTTTTGTTTTTTTAGGGTTGAGGATGAGTCAGTTGTTTGACAGCCATGTTTTCACTGAGTTAAAGGATGACTGGGTAGCTGATAAGAGCTCAGAGGGAGAGTTTGCTATTGTTATGACTGTAGAGTCATTACATGATATACATACACTATATCTGTTAATATATAAACTTTGCTAAATATTTATAACACCATTACAATTCAGTTCTTGCTTTTACAGCATTTAATACAATCATTTCATCTAGCTTTTTTGTCTGTGTGTGTATATATATATGTGTTATTTTATGTCCTCTGCCTACTGACTATCAGACCATCTCTGTCCCTATTGGCCTGTTGGTTCTCATCAAGAGATGCTAACTGAATGAGAGTAGCTTTCTCTGAGGCAGCCATTAGGAGTGGTGTGAGGTTTGATGTTATGGCCTTGTGTCCCTCATCATGTTCCAATATTAGGTAATTTCCATTCTGTAGGAACTTATGCTGCAGTCATAGCTGGTTTTAAAGTTGCATCTAGTTGCTGGTCATAATCCAATAAATTGTCAACAACAAATGTTGTAAATCTGAAGCTGGCCAGTGTGTAATTGCTATTAGTATGCAGTTGTAAGCCACACTATGGAACACACTCAGCTTTGGGAATTTGCAACATTCCTTGCTCATATCCCTCTTTAATGGGAATTTCACAGTAACTTCACCAAGATATGCTGAAAGCAATCCAGCCTAGTCACGTCTTTGTTTCTATTCCTTCTTAATGAAAGACATTACTTTTGTTTTGACAGTGTGGGAGATTGACATATTCAACGTGTTGCTAACAAGAGCTTCTAAGAGTTTGTCAAATGGATTTTAAATCCAGATGACCTCCCCCAGTCTCAGGATAGGTGATATCTTAGCTGACCTGGCATAACAGTACTCCTACTTCTGCTACTTGGACATTTCTCATTTGTGCGGGTTAAAGAAGAGCAGAAAATGCTACCAACATTGTTTTCCTCCCTTCCCATCAATAATGGAGAAGGTTGAGAGCCCTGTGAGCTGCAGTGGAATGTTTCTGTATTTGAGAAATCCAGGACAACAGACATGTGAGCTGGCAACACACTTTCTTATTTTATTTATTTATTTATATTTATTTAGTTATGTTTTGCAGTTTTGAGTCATTCTTTTAATTTGAGCATTCTTTTGAGGCCATCAATTCCCATTTGTCAGGAAAATTCTATAAATTCCTGCCTTACAAATTGCAGGCTATTAGCTATAATGAATATATCAGGAACAGTATGAAAAACAAAAAAATGATTTCAGGAGAGTTAGTACACTTTGAAAAGAGGTATCTTAGTTTGCTGACCTCAGCGTACTTAAAGTAATAGCACAGATGAGATACTGAAAAAATGTATTCCTGTGTTCTATGTGGAATTCTGTGCAGTATCACTATGTCTTTGGAGTTGCTTTTAAAATACATACTGCAGATTTGACAGCCTTTATGATAAGTTCAATCTCTTACAATATCTAGACCAAAATAAAGTATCACATTTCCTTTCTTTACATTCTTACATGTGACTACATAGCTGGGCTGTCACAATTACCTGACTGGGTTTGAACATCAGTCCTAGTTATTCATGAATTTCATGGCAGTAGTTATGGTAGATATGATTTAGTATTCTGTAGACTCTGCTTATTCTGCAGGCATGGCCAGAGAAACAAAAAGTTTTATGAAGACCCCTTAGCAAGGGCAGAGAATCTCCCACCAAATCCCTTCCTTATAACATCATGCAAAATATGCATGCTATGCCTGCATGGCAAAGGAGGCAGAAAAATGTATGAATTGTCATCCTTGATGGAACAGTCTCCCCATCCACGTGAAGCTGAGTTCCTCCCTAATCCAATTCAAGTGCAACTTGGACAATTGGATGGGAAACTGAAAATTCATCCCTGGTTTGGCACCTATGTCTCTGATGGACACAGGTAACCTGTAAATGGTTCATCTCCCAGACCCATGCTTACACCTATCTAGGGTATCAGAACTTGTCAGAGATTTGGGATGCATGGCTAGGCTTAAAAAGGCCCTTGTGGTCATTAGCCTAGTAAACACCTATGAACCTATGATCATGTCTGCAGAGTATCTGCAAAGGGGGGAACAGTTGAGCACTATCATCCACAAGTAGGCAAACCTCTGCATGTACTCCCTTAGCTGATCTTGTGTTCTGAATGGAGTGCACTACAGAGAAAGGTGCAATAGTAATCCCTAGCCTTAAATTGTTTCTAGTACTGAGGATACACCCAGGAAAATCTGTTCCCATCATTGGAATTTATCCCTGCCACATACATGCAGATATACATTTAAGAACTTAAGCACACCGCAGGCATATCACATTCAAATGATAGTCACATTGCCACAATAGTCAGGAAGTCCTTCTACGTGGCACACCTCATCATAAAAGGGCTCTCATCCAGGAAAAAAGAGGTCATTGTTCCCCTCTACTCGACTCTCATTAGACCCATTATAAAGTACAATGGCCCTTTTGGAATGTATCTCACAAGACATCTGCAGCAGCTGGAAAGGCCACAGAAGTACCTCACAAAGAGGATTACTGACCTCAAACAAATGCCCTACAATGACTGCCTCAAAAAACTCCAGCTTTACTCCACAGAATATTGCCTACTCCGAGGTGATCTCTGCCTAACATATAAAGCTATGTCAAACCCAGAGCTGTTGGACATGCTACACCTAAAGAAATTCCAATCCCTCCGAGCTACATGCTCTAGGGACCTAAACCTTTTCACCACAATAAACAGGACATGCTGGAGGGATAGATTACTGTCCCAGAGACTTCCCATACTCTGGAACAGGCTACCCATCTATGTCAAGCAAAGTTCTTCATTAGCACTCTTCAAGAAAAATCTTGATGAGTGGATGGGAAAAAGGAAATACACCCCAAGGGTCACTTCTGTGTCTCTGCTCAATGGTGGCACAGGAAAATAACTTTCTTGGATGGCGTAAGTCAGGGAACCTTGTTGGCTAGGCTTACGTAGGCCCTTGGGCCGATAGCCTAGTACCTACCTATGAACCTAAATCTTGGAATATCAACTCTGTGCATACCACTTACAGAATGTAACTGCAATCTTAGGATATTGAACAAGATTGGCTATGATGATGACTGACAGAAGCACAAGGGCAAAGAAATGACAAGTTGAAAGACAGGGTGAAATATAGGAAGGAAAGGCAGCTTGTAAATCGAATGCATAGCAGTGAAGATGTCAGGTCTATATCATCCAGACTCTGCTACACTTTGCTGTGAAGGAAAGGTTAGTTTGCTTTTATTTTTTGTATTACTGTATTGCCTTTCTATATTTTGAATACTGTAGTTTGTTTTCTTTACCTTGTGTTTTGCTTGCATTCTGTTTTAACAGCATATTAAAACTTCAAAAGAGACCACAGCTCTCTCTGTTCTGAGTCAGTCGGAAATTTTTCCCGCTCTCCCACCCATTTAAGTTGTCTTGTTAAATACCACTGTCTTTCTAGTTGCCCGCCTCTTATGTTAATCTGACCATATATCTCATTTCTCTCTACTTTCACTGGCTTATGTGAGTAATCACAAAATCATCATTTTTGAAATCCCACCCCTTCAATTATTTAAATTTATTGGCCATCCTACAGTATTTCATAGTACCAAAATACAAAAGTGACCACCCCTTTCAATCCATCTTGCTGTTTTAAAAATAGTAACTCTCCACTAAACCTTAACTTTTTAAACAGGTAAAACTCAAGTTACCTACTTTCACATCTAACTTCTCTAATGCACACTGCAGAGTGCATTCTTTTCAATCTTACCTTTAAGCATCCCTGTGACTAGCACTTTCTCTAATACCTGCTGGAAAGCACTAGGAAGCCTTAAACTCATACAAACACTGAACTCTCCTTGTTAACAAGGAGAAATTAATAGTAGGCACTAAACAGCCTATAATTGCAAAGTACCTTGCTAAGGAAACAGCTCCTATACTTTACAAAGAAAAAAATAAAGCAAACCAGGCATGTCCAAGGGTCAGCTTCCGGTGATTTCTCCTGTCCACCTGGTGAATCTGGGCATACTGGGGCAATGCAGCAATTGCCTCATGTACACAGACAACCCTCTCCTCCTACCACCCAACTCTACAACCTGTGAGAGATGCACTTACATAGCCAAAATGGAAGCAAAGCTCTCTCCACCCAAGATTGTGCTAAACAGTCAAGAGGAGAAGGTTAACACCCACACTACACCTCAAGTAACACATAGCCCTTCTAAACCCGCACCACCAACACCCACATATAGCAACACTAAATCCAGATATGCAGAGGCCCTTAACTGTAACCTGCCCAAGCAACAAAGACCTCTGAAGCTGAAACGCAAACAAACACCAATCACAACCAATGTGTCACATAGTTCACAACACCAGTGTGCCACCCAGCAACAGCCCCTAAGGCAAGACAATGTACCTAACACTTTAGTCATAGGTGACTCTATAGTCCGGCACACTGATGTCCCTCTCACCAGGTTGAATAAGGAGAAAATTACAGTCAGCTGCCTGTCGGGTGCCAGGATCCGCCACATAGCATGCACTCAAGTCACTCCACAACAAGTACAAATATGACTCTATCATTGTCCATGTTGGAGTGAATGACTTGAGACGCACCTCCCTGGACTACATGAAAAGAGACATGGAAGAGCTCTCGGATCATGTGGCCCAGGCAGGTATGACCCTAGCCCTGAGTAGCATCCTGCCTTCACCCAGAATGATACCACAATATAAGGATAAAATGATTGACTTCAACAATTGGCTAAGCTTATGGTGTCATTCAAAGGGGATCCAGTATCTGTCTGCCTGGGATGACATGATTGACAGACCACGATGCTTTGCCAGAGATGGTCTGCACCTGTCACCCTGGGATTCAGGTTACTGGCTAAGGCTCTTGCCAGCCCTATAGTGCCTTTTTAGGCAAACTTCAAAGGACAAAACCACCACCGTAACAGGTACAAGCATGCAAAATCTGAAGGTAATGCTACTCAATGCTAGAAGTCTAAACCTCAAAATGCACTCTCTCGAGGCACTCCTAAAATGGAGAACATCGATATCTGTGCAGTAACTGAGACCTGGTTCAAGGCTCCAGAGAGCACCCTGCAATACCAGGCTACAACTCTTACCACACTTTTCGCCACCAAACCAGGACCAAACACTAAAGGTGGAGGAGTGTCAATATTCACCAAGGATATTCACACCACCAGGCTAGTTGGCCAACACAATGTGTCTGAAATTCTCCAAGTGCAACTAACACTAGGTAAGACTGCAATCCAAATTGTAGCTTGCTACAGATCCCCCACCATACCCCAAGATTCTCACTACATCTTTCTAAACATACTGGAAAATATTAAGATAGAACCAAACACCCTAATACTGGGTGATTTTAACTACCCTGCCATTAACTGGGAAAACTACTCATGTCCCAACACCTTTCAAGCTAACGGTTCTTGGAATTCATAAATTCCAATGCCCTGGATCAACTAATCCATAGTCCCACCAGGGGCTCCAATATCCTAGACCTGGTCATTACCAACATGGGAAATCAATGCTCCATACCTATGGTCACCCCCTCGTTAGTCAGGTCTGACCATAAGCTAATCACCCTTAACATCCACATCCCACCCCACCCCCAGTAAAGAAACCACCATAAAAAACTTCTCCAAAGCCAACTTCATGCTACTCAAGTCAGAAGTGACAAACTTCATGACACCCATGCAGACGGAAACTGAAAGTTCAACTGCTGAATCCTACACTAAAGCACTGTATGAGCACATCCACTCATGCATGAATCGTGCCATCCCAAATAGAACCAAAATGCTCTCATCCAAAAAGGAAGCCAATCTGGTGGTCCCCTGCCATAAACAAACTTTACAACAAAGGAAGAAACTTTTGCAGAAAAGAGGAAAATCCCAGGATGCAAAACTCCTTACTAGCCTCAGTAAGAAACTGAGATGCCTCATAAAATCCTCCAAAGCTAGTTACGAAAATAAAATTGCCAAAGATTCCAAAGACAACCACAAAGCATTCTATAACTATGTCAAGAATCTAAATGGCAATGCTCAGATCTGCACTGAGCTAAAACAGAATGGCATTAAATATACTGATCCTAAGGATATTGCCAATATCCTGGCAGATCGATTCAGTGCCAACTTCACCCCCCTCTCACTCCCTAAATGGCCCATCTCAATACCGGAAGATTGCCAAATTCCAGTAATAACGGCCACACAGGTACAAAACGCACTCTCTAAAGCCAAGAATACAGCATCCATGGGACCAGATGACATCCCGGCTGTGTACTACATGAACTACAATATGAACTGGCACCTCACCTAAGTGTCATGTTTAATCATAGCCTCACCTCAGGTTTCGTGCCCACTGAGTGGCGCAGAGCTACAGTTATCCCAATCCACAAGGGGGATCCACCTTGGATCCCGGAAACTACCGTCCCATCAGTCTGACAAGCCTTATCTGCAAGGCCATGGAGCGTATTATCATGGAACTTATAAACAAAGACATTGGCAACCTTCAAACACTGGACCCCACCCAGTTTGGGTTTGTGAAGGGCCGATCTTGTCTCCTAAACCTGATTGACTTCTTTGAATCAGTCTCCAGAGCCATGGACAAGGGTAAGGTGGTCCACACAGCCTATCTAGACCTTGCCAAGGCCTTTGACACCATCCCCACTCTGGAATCATAGATAAACTTACTAAGTTGGGCATTAATCCCTATGTCACCCAATGGGTTGCTAAATGGCTTACTGATAGAACCCACACTGTAAAAGTAGCCGACTCCAAATCCAGCTCCAGACAAGTGACAAGTGGAGTACCTCAGGGTTCAGTCCTGGGGCCGCTCTTGTTTGGCATCTACTTCTCTGAAGTACAGGTCAACACTAAGGGACTCTGGCTAACAAAGTTTGCAGATGACTGCAAACTGGGAGCCATTATTGAATCCCCAAAGGATGTGGATACTCTACAAAAGGGCCTTACAGAAACAGATGCTTGGTGCCAGAGCCATGGGCTCAAGCTCAATGCCAAGAAATGTATTGTTATCCCTTTGGGAAAAACATGTATCCATGAATTACCATATAGGTGGCAGTACACTAAACACAGAAAGTGTGATAAGAGACTTAGGGACACAGGTGGACAGTGGTCTCACCTTCGATAACCACATCGCCACAACAGTCAGGAAATCCTTCTATGTGGCACACCTCATCACGAAGGGCTTTTCATCCAGAACAAAGGAGGTCATTGTCCCACTGTACTCATCCCTCATTAGACCCATTATAGAATACAACGCCCCATTTGGTATGTACATCTCAAGACATCTGCAACAACTGGAAAGGCCTCAGAAATACCTCACTAAAAGAATCACAGGCCTAAAGCAGATGCCCTACGCTGACCGCCTTAAAAAACTCCAGCTATACTCTGTCGCATATCGTCTACTCAGAGGCGATCTCTGCTTAACATACAAGGCCATATCAAACCCAGAGCTGTTGGACATGCTACACTTAAAGAAATCCCAATCCCTCAGAGCTACATGCTCCAGGGATCTAAACCTTGTCATCACAATAAACAAAACATGCTGGAGGGATAGGTTCCTGACCCAGAGACTCCCCAGACTCTGGAATAGATTGCCCATACATGTCAAGCAGAGTGCCTCTTTGGACCTCTTCAAGAGGAACCTTGACGATTGGATGGGAGAAAGGAAATTCACCCCAGGGATCACGTCAGTCGCCCTGCTAGACAGGGGTCCAGGAAAGTAAATAATGTGGGAAGAAATAGCCAGGGAATTGTTATGGCTAGGCTTGTATAGGCCCTAGGGCTGATAGCCTAGTACCAACCTATGAACCTATGAACCTATATGCAGGCAGGGTTTTCACATCACAGTGGTGATGTAGCATATATCAGTTCAGTAGTCTGGAAGGCTTGCACCTCTATACCCTGGCTAGCAGCCTGTCTGCAAGGATGTATAACAACAATATTGTTATATCCAGCATTATCACCCATGCAGCACCTATCATGACACACTGCATAGTGATTTACAGACATTACCAGAGGACAGGGAGCGAGCACTACATTCCTTTTAGGATCAGGTTGGGGAGACTGAGGGTATTACACTGCATGATGATTGCATGATACTATTATTTGGGTACAGGTTCGATACAAAACTATTCTGCAGTGTGTTTTACTTTTTTGTCATTGATCTTTATTCATAATTATCTTAAATGTGTGTTGATATTTTGTGCTTGTTTGCTGCTCCCTTGGAGCTTTGGTCGAGGCTGAAAGGGATCAATGGGCCAACTTACCTACATAGGCATCAAATGGCAACAAATAAATTAGTAAATAATAAATAGACCAATAATAATCTATCTTAAATGCAACAGCATAACAATAATATTTGAATACAATGATTATATATTAAATTGTGTTTACTAAACAGAGAACAAGGTGATATGTTGTGGTAAAGTAGAGCAATGAACCTCCTGCATCATATTGCTTTCCTGATGCATGGCAGAAGAGTGGCATGATTTAACTTTCATGAAATGTGCTGCATTCTTGTCCATGTGCAATGCATAGTGATCATAATCCATTTAGGGGACTGCACACCAAGCTTATGAATACAGTGACCTAACTTTAACTCTGTGCCTTAACTCAGTTACATAAGCTTCAATAGATGCTTGCGAATCCTGATTTCTACTGAAAAAAAATGAACACTATATTGTTCTTTTTAAGGTCACAGTTTTGCAGAAAAAAATTGCATATATTTTTACTCGCACATCTGGTGACCATAAATCTTTCCCCAGCTACAAAGTAAGATACTGTTGGAAATGAGAAAAGTAAAATGAATAGTTTAAATGAAGGTGTTCACATGGAGAGTGGCAAGACTACAGATAGAATATTTGACTCTTCTTTATATTATTGCGTAACATCTGAGCTAGTAAAATGCACTGTATTTTTAAAAGAAATGGTAGTTCAAGCTCTGCTGGATTCATGAGTTCTCATGTTGATGTTCCTCTGGTGTGCAACCTTATGATTAGAAACAACCAAAATGTGGAGTTAATTTGCATTCATGTTCCTAGAAAAGAGTACCTCCTTACACTTGTAAAAACTAAAACAGTTCCTAGAAAAACTTCTACATCCCTAGGATGCTACCCCTCATTTGACTCATCATTTAATATTAGGAAAAGATTTTCCCTATTTTAATGCACTACAGAAAAATGGTTGAGAAGTGAGAATCCATAAACACTTTGTGACAAACAGATATACTTAATATGAATGAAGAAGACAAACAGCTTGATTCACCCATTCAGTGCAAAAATTGGGAGAGGAGATCAAGTAAGAGACACTCAAACCGAGATCAAGAATCAAGAGCAGAAGGGAGTTGGCAATAAAAATGTAAACATAACTAGAATTTTCTTCCAGTTACTTCTTGAATATCTTATATGTTATGTTAGGGTTTGCACATTTTGGAGCTTTTCTCCCCGGGGCTCCACTGAGAAAGGGCTATTAGCTCAGTCAGACACTCCCAGTCAACAAATGTAAAATAAATAAAAACATTTCTGTTATCAGAAGCATGCCTCGATGATAGAACAACTAAAACTCAAAATAAGTAAGGATGTCAGTATAGGAAATGAAGATAAACTGATAATAAAATGTGAAGTGCAAATCACTTCAAGATGGAAGTATGCTGAAACTTAAAAGAAAGAAAAAGAAGTGTTAGCGCAGAAACAGAGAGGACAAAATAGAAAAAGAAAGTTATTCATGTGAGGGCTCCTGAGGGCCTCAGAAAAAAAGTGAGTACAGAAAGTGAGAGAATGAAGAATGCAGAGTACTGAGTCTATTTATACTATCTGAAATAGCCTTTGTAGTGGGGCTACAACAAAGAGAAGGAAATAAACTGAGAGAGGGTGGTATTTACCCATTCTGAAGTAGAGGGAGAACAGCCTAAAAGAAGAGAGGACACGTGAGAGCCATATACTAATAGCAGTGGCAGCAAAACTATTTTGTGGCAAACTTCCCTTTTCAGTGGAAAGCAAAGAAGCTGCAATGCCACTGTTTTTGAGGGAAGAAAGTACACCTTCCACCTCAAGGCAGGTTACAGACGAAAGTAGTCCTGAGTTAATGGAATTGTAGATAAGTCATATAAAATATAAAAAGGCACAATGGGAAGATAATGTTTAAAGTAGGTCAGGAGAAAGTATAACTGAGGTTTCCTGTAGTGAGTGTGTATGGCTACTGAGACCTCGACTAAATTTCATATGTATTAATATATATTTATATATATGTATGTGTAGATATACATACCTTCACATATGTACATTACCTTACATTATTATGTACAAGCTAACAGGTAGCAGGGCTGTTTCTGTTCACACTGAACTAGTATGGGAATCCAGTAATTTGGCCATTAAAACTCTACCTGACATGCTTTAGATAGTACATCTCCTATATTGCCTTTATACTGATTCCTACTATTACATGTTATATTTATTTTAGCAGTGTGTTCTTGTAAAGCAGGCATGGCTTAGTGGTAGGTCATACAGACTAATGTTACCAAGGTCCTGGGTTGAGACTGACAGTGGGAATTTATTTTTTAGCAAACTTTCAAACTGAGTACAGCACCTGTCAATCAAAGTGCCATAAAGGCACTTTTAAGCACTTAAACCAGGTCTGCGCTTTTGCGCGGAGCTCACGACAAGACTGGCGGTGAGCTCCGCTAACACAAGACACCAGCGCTAATTTCTTTGAAAGAAAAGAAAAAGGGGTGACAGGAAAGTGGTGAAAAGGGGTCACAAAGAGGGTAAGACAGTAGGAAACAAGTGTGGGATTTGCAGGAGGGATGTAGGTAAGGCCCATAGATGCCCATGTCTTTGGCAGCAACAGCTGTGCATTTCCATGTATTTTGGTGAGACATTAGAAACCTTTCACCCTGAGAGAGGTGTCAGGACAACATTAATAGTTGTTGTAGAGCCAATTGTAATTAACTGTTTCAATGTCAAGCAGACATGTGTGTGACATGGACAGCTATGTATGGGCGTAATTTTTTGTGGGTACAGAGTGCCCTTTTTTTTTTTTTTCAGGTGAGAGTGGTATGTCAGGTAAAGGAAGTCGGTATAGCTGGGGAGGTAGGTTGGGTAGGTTAACAGACAAGACAGACAAGACGCATACAGGGGCGGTGTATGACACACGTGGGGGTTACACAATTGACGGGGACGGAGGTTGGGATTTCCAAGATGCATGAGCCCACAGATGGCAACAGTGGAACTGATATCCCCACCCATAGGCAGTTGCCACTGTTCCTTCACAGCCCAGGACGGGCTGTGCTGGGGCTGTGTGGGCGGGCAACGGCCGGGGCCGTTAGCTGTGCCACATGAGCCTCGAGCTGGCGCAGGGGCCCAAGAACAGTGTCTTGGATCTCCCTTCGCACCACAGACCGGACACCGTGGAGGGTGAGTGGGCGAACCCTCCGGCCACACTGCAGAGGGGACGGGCCCCATCCTGGCGCTTCACCCGAAGGTGGCACAGGGCCACGGAGGGGTCCGCCTGAGCACTAGTGCCAGGTGCAGTCACCAGCTGAGGTGGGAGGTGGGTCCGCTGGGACCTGCCTTCCCAAGCGTTCTAGGTTTGTGAGTAGTTATGTTAGTTTGGGTTAGTGGCATTGTATTCCATTCAGATTAGTTGTAACAGCATGCATTGGTATTCCCATCAAACAAACACCCAGATATTAACACCATTGAACAAGGGGCATATCAATATCACATGCATTATTTGAACAGAAATACACAGTCAAACAACATGCAGGGTTGATTAATGGCAACAGGCCATCAGATTTGCAGATATGAACAGGGCACATGCACGAACAGACATGCATATATTTTTGACACGGACAAATGTCCATGATTAATGAAATGTTCACATACCATTATTTAGTGGGTGTTGTTATATGGAATTATAGGGTTGGGGAGATAGAAAGTGATGACACATTCATATGTTACACATTGATTTACATTTATAATAGGTACACAATTAAGTTGAGGCTGATGTTTCAAAATAAATTTTATTTGACTGTCAAGCTACACCTGTTACAAATACATCACTATCCTACTTATTTTGAATTTGATCAGATACATCATCCTGCTACACTTTGATGACAGGACAGGGGACAACTATGGCTGTTTAGTCTGTCAGATAATCATTCATTCTATCTGCAAATTGTTTACTGTGATCACCATATACAGAATTTGGCTAGACATTCCAGATTCTGACACACTGAAATCAGTTTGGTATATTAAGTTGTACTTCCCACATGCATTTAGTTCTGTAGAAACACACTGGGGCTAATATATTCCGGGGTTATTACTACTTTATTTATTCATACATGACCCTTTCTGTCAGTCTCACACTTCCTGCAAATTCACAGTTCAGGTTGCTACTTCTAGGCTTTGTTCACATGTTAGACTAGTGGTGATTCAAACACTTTCCAACAGCCTCACTTCTGTCATGATTCAGCATTTCAACAGGGGATATATCTCACATGTGACTACCTCAGATTCTGAAGCTGTACTCTTGAGACTACTGCAGGTTACACTATATTTAATTAATGGTGGGACATCTGTATTACAGCACTGTTTAATTCTATCAATTATATTTCCAGTTACACTTGCATACTGATGAACTTGTTGCAGCCATACCTGCAGACTTTCAAATCTTGCTTGCACATTATATTACTTTTAATCAATACACTGCAGTGTTCTGATACATGCTACAGTATAATATTTATTTACAAGTACTGGGTGGGGTTACTAACCTGCGGTGGCGCATCCGCACCAGCCTACGGGCATGCATCTCGCGATTCATAGAGCGGACACCTGCAGCTGTAATACAAAAGAAGTAATATTGGACTACACATCTCCATGGTATCAGCTAGTTGAAATCCTTACATACATAAGTAAAATGTAACTTACTCAGTAGTGGGGCGTTGGGCATATCCCGGGCCTCCTGGATCTATTCGGACAACTGGTCTTGCTTGCGTCGTTTCAAGTCCGCATGGTGGTGACGGACCTGCTTACCAGTGCGTGGAATGCCAGTAGCACTGGTCAGATCACGAGCCAACTGGTCCCATGCCTCTGCCCTATATGCTCCCCATGAGACCTGGCCCTGCATGAGTTGGGCCTCGTGATGATGGACAAGGAGCCAGACCATGTATCTGGACTCCTCAACGCCCCAGCAGCTGTGCTCGAAAGCAACGTCCCTCACCTACTCCACTCATTCTGACTGCAGCTCTGATCTACAATCGTTTCTGCTGTGTATTCCCGCCTATGGGGCTTATATATGCCGATTTTCCGCACATTTCTCTGATTGGCGTTTTGGAATTGTATCTACTTCACTGAAAATGCTTTATCATGCTCCATTCTGGATTTTATCCCATATATATGCTATTTCTGCATTTCTAGGTATTGCTGTCATGGCTTAGTGGTTTAGTACCTTGACTCTAGTGCATGGTATCCTGGGTTCGAATCTGGCAACTGATTTTTGATTTTCTTGACAGAAATGAGTTGAGACCTGTCAATCAAACATGCCAAAAGCACTTTTAAGCACTTAAAACCAGGTCTGCGCTCGTTTGCTTGTGGAGCTAACATGCGCACTGGCAGTTAGCTTGTGGGGCGCCGCGCAAACGGTGTGCGCTGGGATAAACCTTAATTGGCTAGTGACACACATGTTCAGCTAAGCACAGCTAGTTGCAAACAGTTTCACTCTGTTAAACCGATGCCTAGCAACAGGTACGCAGTTTGCAGCTTTTTAAACACTACTCAGCTACGGGCACTCCGTCTCACAGCAGCTTAGCTATCAGTACATTTCTGACTATTTTTGTTATTGTGTTACTTCAGAATATATGCTCCGTTTCATTCCATTTTACAAAGGGAATACATTTACATGTGTACAATACTGTCAGGGGGCTTTTAGTGCTTATTTACAAAAAAAGGTTGTTGTGGGGGCTCGAACCCTGTCTGCCTACTCTTAGGCCGGCAACTCTACCGCTAAGCTATTACTTCTTGGCTTACTTTGCATATTTAGTTCTTATATCCTTTTCCACTGATTGCTAACTGTGATTGCGCTAGTAGCACACCCGGCATTTGAGCACACAGTAGCAAACATTTACGAGGTTTTAAAAAAAAAAAAAGGTTTTAATTTAATTTTATTACATCTCTTCACTTTATACAGTGATGGTCTATCGGGGCATGTGTTGTGTAGTGTGTTTATGCACATTTCCATGGCCTCTCTCGTGGCTGTTTACTTTCAGCCATTCTAGTCTTCCGGGGGCGTGTCCGCTTGCAGGGCTTAGCCTACTGACACGCCCCCTACTCTCTTACACGGACCGTGTAAGAGTTACTAGTGTGATTCAGCATGCCTCATGCACCTCATGCATATGCATGACATGCTGACATCACACAGTTTCACTGCAGCCTCCGTGTAAGAGTTATAACTCTTACACGAAGGCTTCCTGAATCTGGCCCATAGTGATTCCATTAATAGACACACTAAGGATGCACACAAGGAGAGACCCTGGGAAATGCAAAAATGAATCTTTAAAATGAATGCCTAACTTAAGGAATTTGCCCCAGGAAGTAAGATACTAGTATTAATGTTCTCCAAGGAAAATACATTTCTAGCCAAATGGCAACAGCTGTTTGAGATGATGGAAAAATGAAATGCAGTAAAGTATAAGGTTAAACAGTCAAAAAAGATAGAGTAAATTATCACATTAATGTACTGAACAGGAAGGAAGAAGAGAATTCTGCACAGATCTTGCAAGCTAAAGTAAATACACAACAGACCAAAAATCTCTACAGAAAGTTCAGTTAGAGAAATTCTTGTCAAAAGAATGCAGCAGGAAATAAGAGAATTCTTCTTAAGAAATAAAGCAGTGCCTTTACAAATGCCTGGGAAAACTAAACTGACAGAGCATAACAAATAAATAATGCTTGCTGTCAAGGTTAGACTGAGACCTTACAAAACACCAGAGTCACAAAATCAGTTCTAATGGAAATAGTTTAAAAAAAACTCTCAAAATAGGTGTGAAACCGTGTGATATAAGGGTCACTGAGTAAATGGAGAAGATCGGTCATTCCATCTTCTAAACTAAACAGACAAATTAGATTCATTTACAACTTCAGGAAACTGGATAGTATTTTTTTAAAACTTTCATAGCAATCCCATGTCCAGATTTAATAAGCTGATAGAGAACCTAGGAAAGGGTGAATACTTGACAGTACTGGACTTGACTAAGGAATAGTGATAGATATCACATATGCCCCACTGACAAACAGAAAAACAGCTTTTTTACAGTACACAGCATTACCATACCTCTCAACTGTACAGATTTTCACAGAATGTTCAGATTTTTGCCTTATATTTTTGGTCCATTTTTCATAAAATTGTGGCTTTCTGGAAAATTTGTGGCAAATCATTAAAGACTGAAGTTAGAAAATAATGATAGACATTTGAGTTTTAGACTTCATACCCTTCAAAAAATTCATGCTAATGTAAAACCTGTTATTTTATCAACTTTCTAAATTTGTAAGAGCAATATTTCAAAATTGTCCCTATTTGTACCACTTTTTTATGGCTTTGTCCAGATTTCTTAATCTTAGAGGATGAGAGGTATGAGCATTACAATTCTTTCAGGGCTGAGCCCCAGACACCATTCATAGGCTGATGGACAAAATATTAAAGCCCCACTTACGATATGTGGCTACAAACCTGAATGATATGGTCTGGAATCTCATTTACCCAAACTGTAAGGGGTTAGAATCTATAACATTGATAAGCTTGACTGTGAATGCTGAGTAAAACAAATCAGGTGTGATTGAAGCTATGTCTGTGGGTTATCTTAAATGAAGAAGGATGGTATGACCAGAAGGAGAAAAAAAATAGAAGCCATAAAAACTGGCCTGTGCCATCTACTATGAGACAAGTGGACGCTTTCCTTGGACTAGCTAGGTACTATAGAATGTTTGTGCCTACTTTTGTGATTATTGCCTATCTTTTGACAGATTTGACAAGAGCAGAAGCTCCTGTCATGGTTCATGCACTTGAATCAGATAGAACATTTAATGAACTAAAATGGATCTTGTGTTCTAAATGTGTATTACTGATTCCTGATTTTACTAAGGGTTTACCCTATATACAGTAACATTGGAGGTAGGTTTGGGAGCAGTGCTTTCTCAAGACACTAAAGGTGAGGAGCACATTGTGTGCTACAACAGAACATTATGTAATGCAGAGAGGAAATATTCTGCCATAGAAAGAAATTGTTACAAACTGTGCCTTCTGTGTCTTCAATGTATTATTTGTTAATGAGGCACATAATTTTGGTAACAGATGATGCCCGTTTGCAATGCGTAAGCTGATGGCAAAATGAAGTTGTACCAGTGGGCACTGTCCCCCAACCCTTTCAGTACACAGTGACACACCTACCCAGCAAGTCCAACAAAAGTACCGATTATCATTATGAGTCCACACCCCCTAAGTTTATGCTGGGAAAAGTGATAAAACATCTCTTCAGTGTTAAAAAAGGAATAGGAGGAATCAAACTGCCTTCCTTAATGTTAATAGCATTAAGAATGAAATAAGGCACGTTATTCACCAAGGTAGAGTAACTGGCCCACATTGGATAGAATTTATATTTCACAGTAATGTGTGTATTTAATTGAAAGCTCTGGCACACATCCAATAACGATTTCAGATCATCCACCAATAAAAACTAAGGTGAAGATGTAGTGTAAGGAAACAAAAATGAGACACTGTCACTTTCCTATTAACCTGTTAAAAGAGAAGAATTTATTGACTTGGTAGTTGAAATGATTCAGGAATTATTAGGGAAGATGGAAATTCCTTCAAAAGGGATAGCTAATGAGTGGGATAAAATGAAAATGAATGTTAAAAATAGGGTAGAAATAAAACAGAAACCAACATGGGAAGGAAATAATATTTTTAGAGGGGGTGACAAAGATTAAAGAATTGTAGAATACTGACAGAACAAGAAAAGGAGTAAACAGCATAGTGCTAAAGGAAAACTAAGGAAGTATTTGAATAATATGCATGAGTGTAGAAAGGTTGCTATTCAGCAACTATTTTTTTTTATATTTTTGGTCCATCTGGAGCTCATTTTTACAGGCAGTTCCCCAGTGCCCCACATCCATGCTAGGTCAACCAGCCATTCAACTAACTTATAATTATTCTGGTGTTACTGGGGTTGGTTGTGGATCTTAACAGCACCAAAGAGAGAGAATTTGTATGTGCCCTACCTACTTTCCCTTTCATGTTCAATGATTGCATCCTAGGTCAACTTCTGTCTTTACTGACCACACTTCCCTTTAGGGAGTGTCACCACTGAGCACCTTTCCCCTAAGATGGGCACACACATCCCTCCCTCCCTGTCACCCTGTCAGTCACCCAAGATGCTAACAGAATGCATTTATATTACATAATCAAACTTTTAAAAGTTCGAACGTCATATGGTCGAGACCATATGATAGCACTTTGAAAAGTTCAAAAATGTAATAAAAAAATAAACCAAAGAAAAAACCTACCTGAACAGTATGAGCAGGGGGGCAAGCCACCCTGCACCCCCCATGTGGGGGGGCTGCACTACCCACTCTTTAAATATACCAACTCCGAGATCGCAGAAAAGGGAAATCTTCCAATTCCACACTGTGCGTAGATCTACGTTGAAACGTTCAAACTTTTAAAAGTTTGATCATATGATGTCAACCATATGACGTTCAACCTTTTAAGAGTTTGACAACTCGATATAGACCCAACAGAACTCAGGTTGACTTGGCCACAGTTAGGGCTTTATCCCTCTATAACACAGGAATGGCTATACAGCAACTATTTTTGATAATTTTAGAGCACAAAAACTTTTATAACAATGATTAAGGCAACAGAAAAGATAACAGGTTGTCATCACCTTTAGAGATCCTGTGGCAAGAAAAATAACCAGAGATACTATAAAGGTATTAGAAATATTTCTGTAATTTTATGAAAATCTGTACAAAGTACGGGAATGTGAAAACCAAGAAAAGGCAAAAATGGGAACTTTATGGAAGACTTAATTATGCCAAGGTAAGAGGTATATGAGCCTCTACAATTAATAGCTAAAAATAGGATGAAATGAGATCAAATGTTGATATATAATCAACAGAGATGTCTCCAGAAACAGATAGTATTTCTGTGGAAGTATGGAAATTAGGAAGACAAAAGTGATATAATAATGATCTGTAAAGTTTTGTTTAGAGCATTTTAAAAGGGAGGAGAACCAGCATCTTGGAAAATGTGATGGGTGTACTACCCAAATAGTGTAAGAGCCTTAAAAAATCTTCATACAGAGCCATTTCAATTTTAAACCATGATTATAGAGTACTTGTGTATATACTAGTTAAGAGATTGACAAATGTATTGATAAAATTGACAGATATCAATCAATGTGGTTTTGTAGAGAGAAGGCAAATATTTGACAACATTAATAGAACAATGATGATCCAGAGGGAAGCAGAATGTAAGGAAAATACCATTATTATTAGTTGGTCTAAATGAAAAAGTTTTTATAGTCATATGAAGGTTTAAACAAAATTACCAGTGGACTGGATACATTTATAGGGCAAAGAACACTGCAAGTTTAAAAAATATATATTTTTGCAATTTAGAACTGATTACATTTAGGAAAAAATGTTTATGAATACTTAATATTTGTTTGTCAGCATGTAAAAAATGTAAAAAATAGATAAGAGGGGTATTAAACTGGGAATGGGAAGCAGATGTACTGTTTCAAAATAGGCAGTAAGAAAATGTGTTATATTTGCCAAGGGTTTTTTCTTTACATTGTTTGAGCAAGGGAGTGGGAATTTTCAGTACACTGGTTAATGGGGAAATTAATCATGTGATTAATGAATGGAAAAAATGTTGACTGTGTGGGGAGAAGGGTCATGACATTACTAATTATAAGCAAGTATGTAGGATATGTAAGGGTATTGATCATTTCTGTACTGACTGTAAGGGAAGAACTATGGTAAAGGAGAAGGGAAAGATTTACTGAATGAGCCTAAGGAAAAAAGGTGTGTTGAGTACAAATAACAACATGCAGAATAAGTGAGGGAGTAGAGGAAGAGCAGCACGTAGAATTAATTTACGTGATTATTGCAGAAAATACTGAAGAATTTTAAAAGAGAAATAATTTATGAGATGGATAGAGTGTAGCAGATGGTATATAAACAGGACTGCAGGAAAGAGAACTAAGTACAGAAAACAGATTTGGAAATCTGATAGCCATGGTACAATCAAATGATGATGAAACAGATGTAGGTAAAGAATGAAGACAAGTTAAGATGAATTCTATACAGGAAAGGGTATGGCCAAGAAAAGGAAAAGTGATAAAACGTCTTTTCAGTGTTAAAAAAGGAAAGGGAGGTATCGAACTACCTTCCTTAATGTTAATAGCATTAAGATTGAAGTAACGCACGTTATTCACCAAGGTATGGTAACTGGTCCAGACTGGATAGAATTTATATTTCGCAGTAGCATGTGTATTTAATTGAAAGCTCTGGCACACATCCAATAATGATTTCAGATCATCCACCAATAAAAACTAAGGTGAAGATGTAGTGTAAGGAAACAAAAATGAGACACTGTCACTTTCCTATTAACCTGTTAAAAGAGAAGAATTTATTGACTTGGTAGTTGAAATGATTCAAGAATTATTAGGGAAGATGGAAATTCCTTCAGAATGGATAGCTAATGAGTAGGATAAAATGAAAATTAATTTGAAAAATAGGGTAAAAATAAAGGAGAAACCAACATGGGAAGGAAATAATATTTTTAAAGGGGGTGACAAAAATTAAATAATTGTAGAATATTGACAGAACAAGAAAAGGAGCAACTGCATAGTGCTAAAGGAAAACTAAGGAAGTATTTGAATAATATGCATGAGTGTAGAAAGGTTGCTGTTCAGCAACTATTTTTTTAAATATTTTTGGTCCACTTGGACCTTATTTTACATGCAGTTTCTCAGTGCCCTACATCCTTGCTGGGTCAACCAGCCATTCACCCACCCTAGAATTATTTTGGTGTTACTGGAGTTGGTTGTGGATCTTAATGGCATCAAACACAGAGAATTTTTATGTGCCCTACCCACTTTCCCCTTCTTCATGCTCGATGATTTCATCCTAGGTCAGCTGTCTTTCTGACCAAACTTCCCTTTAGCGAGTGTCACCAATGAGCACCCTTCCCCCCAGGATGGGCACACACACACACACACACACACACACACACACACACACACACACACACACAGACACACACACACACACACACACACACACACACACACACACACACACACACACACACACACACACTTTCCTCCCTGCCACCCTGTCAGTCACCCAAGATGCTAAAAGAACCCAGGTTGGCTGGGCCATAGTTAGGGCTTTAGCCCTCTATAACATCGAAATGGCTATTCATCAATTATTTTTGATAACAATTCCGGAGCACAAAAACTTTTATAGCGATGATTAAAACAGAAAGTATAATCGGTTGTCAACAATTTTAGGGATCCTATGGAAAGAAGAATAACCACAGATACTGCAGAGGTATTAGAAATATTTCTAAAATTTTATGAAAAGTTGTACAAAGTAGAGGAATGTGGAAACCAAGAAAAGGCACAAATGGAAATATTTATGGAAGACTTAATTATGCCATGGGAAGAGGAAGATGAGGCTGTATAATTAATAGCTAAAATAAGATGAAATGAGATCAGCTGTTGACATATAATCAATTAACAGAGATATTTCCAGGAACAGACACTATTCCTGTGGAAGTATGGAAATTAGAAAGGTAAAAGCGATATGATGAAGATCTGGAAGGTTTTGTTTAGCAGGATTTTAAAAGGGAGGAGCACCAGCATCTTTGAAAATGTGGTGGCTGCACTATCCAAAGAGTGAAAGGACCCTTAAAAAGATATCTTCCTACAAAGCCATTTCAATTTTCAACCATGATTATAAAGTACTTATGCATATACTAGCTAAGAGATTGGTAAAGGTGTTGATAAAATTGATAGGTACGAATCAAAGTGGTTTTGTAGAGAGAAGGTACATATTTGACAACATTAACAGAACAATGATGATCCAGAGGGAAACAGAATTTAAGAACATACCACTATTATTAGTAGGTCTAAATGAAGAGAAAGCATTCAATAGAGTCAGCTGGGATTTTTTTGCAGGGCAATGGAAGCTTTTGCATGCCCAGGTAGAGCAATGTGAGTAATTAGGAAGATATATGAAGAGTCAAAGGCAGAATTAAGGTGGAAGTGCTCATGTCCAACAAGATGTGTTTGAACAGAGGAACCCAGCATGGGTGTCCTCTTTCTTCTTTTTTATTTGCTTTATATTTAGAGCCATTGGTGAAGAAAATAAAGGAATCTTAAGTTCAACAATAAAACTGGCATGGTCTTCAAGAAAAGTTAGCTTTATCTGCAAATGATATTATTTTTGACTTGATAAGTGAAAAAAATACATTTTGGTGTTGTGGTACATTTTGACACAGTTTATAGTCATTTCAAGATATAAAATTAATAAAAATAAAAGCAAAGGCTGTATCAGTAAACTATGTACCCACACATGACTTGGTTCAACAATACCCATGTTTATGACAACATGATAAAATGAAGCATTTAAATGTTTGGATTAAAAAGGATTCTATCATGGCAACTAAGGACAAGTTGAAGGAGACTAAGCAAAAGTAATACAAAAACTGAGAAACTGGAAGCTCTTGATTATGGATATGGATAATAAGATTCAACCAGTGAAAATGTTTTTTGTCCCTTTAGTTTTATATAGAGGCCAGGCAACATAGGTTCATAGGTGTATACTAGGCTAATGGCCCTGGAGCCTTTACAAGCCTAGCCCAAAACAATTTCCCTGGGAACGTGCCACCCGACGTTAGTTCACAGTGCTCCTATCCAGTAGGGCAACTGGAGTGATCCCCGGGGTGAATTTTCTGTTACCCATCCACTCGTCAAGATTTCTCTTGAAGAGGGGCAGCAAGGTGCTCTGCTTGACATGAATGGGAAGCTTATTCCAGAGTATGGGCAGTCTTTGGGAGATGAACCCGTCCCTCCAGCATGTTCTGTTAATTGTGGTAATGAGGTTGTGATCTCTGGAGCATGTGGTGTGGGGGGATTGGGATTTCTTTAGGTGTAGAGTGTCAAGTAGGGCTGGGTCAGACATGGCTTTGTAAGTCAAGCAGAGATCACCTCTAAGTAGACAATAAAAGACTAAGAACAGCTGAAGTTTCTTGAGTATGTCCATGTAAGACATGTGTTTAAGGCCTAGGATCCTTTTTGTGTGGTACTTTTGTGGCCTCTCCAGCTGTTGTAGGTGTATGGTCAGGTACATGCCAAATGGGATGGTATATTTGATGACTGGGCTAATGAGGGATAAGTAGAGAGGGGTAATGACCTCTTTCTTCCTGGATGCAAAACCTTTGGTTATAGGATGTGCCACGTAGAAGGACTTTCTGACCACAGTGGCAATGTGGTGGTCAAAGGTGAGGTGGCTGCCGACCTGGGTGCCCAAATCTCTTATGGCCCCTTCAGTGTTCAGTGGGCTCCCATCAATGTGGTAATTCGTGGGAACTGAGTTTTTTCCAAAGGGGATGATAACGCATTTTTTGGTGTTAAGCTTCAGGCCATGGTTCCGACACCAGTCATTGGTCTCAGAGAGGCCCTTTTGTAGGATGTCTGCATTACTTGGGGAGTTGATAATGACTCCTAGCTTGCAGTCATCAATGAACTTGGTCAGCCAGAGTCCTCATGTTTTGGCATGGACTTCTGAGAAGTAGATGCCAGACAGGAGAGGGCCCAGGACTGAGTCCTGTAGGACTCCACTCGTGACTAGTCGACAGTCTGACTTGGAATCCGCAACTTTCACTCTGTGGGTCCTGTCTATGAGCCAATTTGCAGCGCACCTAGTGATGCAAGGATTAATGCCTAGTTTGGTGAGTTAATCAATGATACCTGAGTGGGGAATGGCAGCAAAGGCCTTGATCAAGTCGAGGTAAGCTGTATGCACTGCCTTACCCTCATCCACAGCCTTGGTGACTGCCTCGAAGTCAATCAGGTTCAGCATGAAGGATCTCCCTTTAACAAAGCCAAACTGTGTGTGGTAAAGGAGATTGCCTATATCTTTGTTAAGCAGGTCTATGATGATGTGCTCCATAGCTTTGCATACCAGACTCGTCAGGCTAATGGGGTGATAGTTCCCAGGGTCTGTAGTTACTCTCCCTTTATGGAGCAGGAATGACTGTAACAGTGTTCCATTTGTTAGGGAAATAGCCTGAGGTAAGGCTGTGATTAAGCAGGGCACACACGTGTGGTGCCAGTTCATTTTGTAGCTCATGTAGGACACAGCCAGGGATAGTATCAGGTCCCATGGAAGCTGTATTCTTGGCTTTGGAGAATGCAGCTTTTACCTGTGCCACAGAAATGGTGGGTACCAGGCTTTCTACTGGTATTGTGATAGGGCCCTTGGAAGGGGGGAGAGGGGTAAAGTTGGCACTGAATCTGTCAGCCAGTATGTTGGCTATATCTGTTGGCTCAGTAGAGGAGCTGCCATTGTGCAATAACTCAGAGCAAATCTGGGTATTGCCTTGGAGGTTTTTGATATAGCTATAGACGGTTTTGTGGTTGTTTTTGGTGTCAGCCACAATTCTGACTTCATAGCTGGATTTAGAGGATTTGATAACGGATTTCAGCTTTTTCTTGAGCTCGATAAGGGAGGTTTTCCAGTCTTGTGACTTCATTTTTTTCTGCAACAGTTTTTTCTTTCTGTTGTAGAGTTTATTGATGGCTAGGGACCACCAGATTGGCTTCTATTTTTGGAGGAGAGTATCTTAGTTCTATTTGGTATGGCAAGGTACATGCATTTGTGTACATGCTCGTACAGTGCATTGGTATATGATTCAGCAGTCATGCAGCTATTTTCCATTGGCATGGGTGCCAAGAAGTTATCCACCTCTGTTTTTAGGAGCCCA